>NC_092816.1:69416751-69716751 GCF_023375885.2 Dermacentor andersoni | reverse complement strand
ATAAAAGAAATTCTGGAACATAACAGAGAGTCAACGGTGAAGTCATTGCACACTGAATGAGACAAAATCTCGAAACGAAGCTGGTATTTTAAACTATCCTGGGAAAGCCTAAATTATGTTATTAACGCATATGTACGAAATCTCAAAAAAATTTCAGAGAACAGAGGTGCTATAGCATCAAAGTATACCGTTCTGTTCCTATTCCATTTCTGCCGTTAGCCCTTCACGGTTGCTAAAGAAATTCGGGCACACCCACTTCGCTTGTCTGTCACACGATGTAAGGAAAACTTCGATACATACCCATCATATATGATGTACGTGTACACATTGATTATGCATTTTTGAGCCAAACAAAAGCAAATGTCATTACTGATTATACGCCTCCTTCTCCATTAGCCCTCCACAACTGGTCATTTCTCCTGTCAGTCACACGCTCTCTTCTCCTGTCAGTCACACGACGTCACAATCCGCGAAAGCTCACCAGCTGTGACGTGTGCTCTCTAAAGACGCATTAAGTAGCCGACCAAAACCTAATTTGACTAGGAGCAGCCGGATACCTCCCCGTTTCGAAAGGAGTAGAAGATGGCTGCCTACTGATCGCTCTGGCGCTGGTTACTCGGTGGCGCGTTCGAAAATGCATCTGTTTGCATAAAATAAATATTTTTTCAACGCCGTATACCGTTGTCGAGCCCTTTCGACATGTATGCAGCATCGCGGTGTCAACTCTTCCTAACTGATGGCCAGTTTTAACAGCATTTTAGAACGCAGCTCTGAGGCGCCCGCCCCTGCGTTGAGCGTTGGCCTGAGCGTTGGACTAAACGAGAAAGCAAACGTGGAGCGCAGTGTACGATGAAAGACGGCAATAGCGAAGAGAGCGCCATGAGGAAAGCGGAGGAGGAGAGTATGGCGATAGTATTAGCAGGAAAGGGGAGGAAAGCCGCACAGAATGTGCTCCACGGCGGCCATCCGTTGCGAGAAGGCGCCATAATAGCGTGGGCTGTCACTAGTCGCCGGTGATGTCATTACGAAGGCATGCGGCGAGCGTATCCGCGGATACCGCATATAGAAACAAAGCGCTGGCGTGGGCTTCGGACCCACTGCGCAAGCGTTACTTCACCTGCACCGCCACCGCTAGAGAATGCGCTCCGCGCGAGCCACGTGATCCCGTGTTCACGCTTTATTTCTGAACAACGAGCGAAGCAACCAGTGGAAGGGCTCCATCTGCCATTGCTGCTAAACACGCTACTCAGAGCAGAGGCTCAGCTCTACCGCCGAGAGGACCCTGCCATTCATATTCAAGTTCTTTGCCTCAGTATGTCGCGAACTCGAAACACCCTAAATAGCTGTCCTTTAATTTCGCAGTAGGGAGTATCGTAATCATCGGTGAAATTTTTACTTGCCCGTTGCACGCCGCCGTGATTTTCAACCAGCCACCGTAAGCTACGCAAGGGGAAGCGGACCAGACGCCGGCGCCGGCCTCACTTTCCTCTCCCAGTTGTCCGCTTTCACTGCGCCTGCACAGCCCCATCGAAAACTCCTGCAATTCCACGCACTGCTGGCCTCGCGACAGCCAATTAAATAAGGTAAACCTGCGACTGTAGGCAATGTTATTCGCTTTCAAACCAAAGTAACCTTCTATAAACGAGAAGAGACTTTGATTGGGCTGTTTAAACAACACTCCGGGTCATCGCTCGATGCTTGCGCCGGCGGTTGCGTAGGTTTGACGTTAGGAGATTGGAGTAAAATTACAACTGAACAATTTTACATTATAATGCTCCAGTTTACGTGCCGCCAATTTCTCTGGGGGCAATCTATGCCACAGGGCTACCGCGTGTGTGCTTTCTCATTCTTTCTTTTATTACGCCATAGGTAGTGCTACATCATTTCGTAACTTGATATAATGATGAGCCTATTACACACGTTTGTATCAGGTTGTTCATCGTTAATGGATGTCCCTGCTTTTGTATACTTATATATTTTTCTCTTTGTCTACTTCACCATCGAGGGGCTCCCCAGGCCAGCGTTGATTTAGACATGAGCGAACCCCTCAAAGATCGTAGCTTACTCGCTGACTGCTCGCTCATTTTTGTCGGGCCGGGCCTTTTCGTTCTCTTCAACTCTTTCATCAAAAGTGACTATCAGCTAGACATTGACGTCCTTCCTTTCTTTAATCGAAGCACCCAATGGCTGTAAGATTATGCGTGAAGATCCAGATAAAGGTGTCCGTTCAAGAATACAGTGGCGGACTTCATCACGAGTTTTTTGCACGTTCAATAGCATCGCGCTTTCAAAAAAGAGAAGAAGAAGATAAAAGCTACGAAAAGAAAAAAAAAAAGAATAGAACCAGAGTACGAAAGTGAACATGCTGCACAGATTCCGTTTTATATATTCAGTGATTTTGCGGGACATACTATACGAGATCGTATAATTCCACCGGTTTACTAATATTGTACGGATTGCATACGTAGGATACAAGGCTCATTGTTTACAGGCCAGAAGCATTGATGAAGATAACCAATTGGAAGGTGGCTAATGCCTTTGAAAAGAGTTTTACATTTAACTACCCGAAATACACACAATAAGCGCTTATACCCGAAAGCGCAAATATTGCGCAGTGAACGCTTGTGTAATCACTAGTGGTATCTCATTTTTAAGCTCTCAAGAAAGTCTACAAGGCAGCTCAACACACTGATTAACCTGACTCAAAGTACCGACAGGAATGACGAGATTGAATGATGACATATATGAAGCACTTGGACCTTCTTCTTTAAGACGCGCATATCGAAAAGCATTCAAAATGGCTAATTTACGAACTTTACTGTACGAACTCAGAACTTGAAGTATTCATTTTCTCGGTTCTTGTTCTAAACGTTTAGTCTCGCTCAAAGCACATCGCTACAGCCTCGAAAACGCCACATCATTCTTGCATTATTGTCCTCGTCAATGTTGCAACGGACCTGCCACAATAAAACGCTATATATAGCTGAAAACCTCTGTATAATTACTCATTCAATCATCATCAAGGACATGTGCAACTGCGTAGACACAAAGAAAGTGTCATCGTTAACTTTTCGCTCATGTTAAGCGTTGAACACTTGCTGTACTGAAGTAGTACTTGCTAGACTGGAGGTAGCTGTGGCAGTCGCAGTTCTCGACAGCTCAACTTTTGCTTTTCCTTTTCTTGTCTGACAGCCAAATTATACTGTAAGCGCCGCTATAATTGGTGATCCTGTGCTGTGGGCTGTTGCTAAACTGCGCGGCCATGAAATCTAGGCGATAGGTAATAGGTAACACAAGCGTAATGAAGCAGTGCCCTTTTTTCAGCTGTACCAGGCGCGGTGACACTGAGGACATCATGAGAAGAGGCATGCTTGTCGTGGGTATGTTGTACAACTGCATAAGTGTAATACCTTCAAAGGTTGTGCAGAGTGGAACCCGTTAAGAGAAAGGGTTTCGGGGTAATGTAGCGCACTGGTAGAAAGGGAGGCGGTGCCGTAGCGATTGCGCGAGGGCGACAAGAAGTTGCACTGCTAAACCTTTCTTTTTTGTTGTTGCTATGGCTGGCCCAGCTCGTTCCTAATGAGTGTGTACGTGTCACTCAGTCGGTGAGAACTTTGTTCTCAAGAAGACTGCGGCATGCAGCATAGGCCCTAATCTTTGTTGACAGTTCCGCCGAACCTGCCTGCCACGGCTATACTCGCAGTTTCGATCGTGAGGCCAAGTCGACAAGCCATCTAATTGTAGGTTTCGTCTGGCTGAAGACCACGAATCCATTGATGGAGGAGGCGCAAAGAACAGCGTCTGACTGAATCTTCGCAAGGACAGCGTACGTAAAGTGAGCGCCGTGCGATCCGCGTCTATCACTTCCACGTCGGTTAGAATAAGGACAGGTGCTTCTGTATCTCTCCTTGCCATTAAGCACAAAACTCACTCACAGTGAAAGGGCGAGGAAGTAAAGAGCTACCGCATCTGTCTGGTTATGCGTATCATGTCATCCTCACCGTTGCCATCATCACAGTCGCTATTATCACCTCCTTGATTTGGCCCAAATGTAGTGCCGAGCGAATCCTCTCTCCGAGATTGTCTCCCTCACCTCTAACGTGTTTAAGGGGAAACCATCCTAAGTTTAAGAATTCACCAATCAGTGGCTATGGTGTTAGGCTGCTGAGCATGAGGTAGCGGGATTGAATCCCGGCCACGGCGGCCGCATTTCGATGGGGGCTAAATGCGAAATAAAAAAAAAAAAACGTGTACATAGATTTAGGTGCACGTTATAGAACGCCAGGTGGTCAAAATTTCCGGAGTCCTTCACTACGGCGTGCCTCATAATCAGAAAGTCGTTTTGGCCCGTAAAACCCCCTAATTTAAGAATTCGCCAATCGGATCACTCTAACCTATCCTCTTCGTACACATATTGTTCCTGCGAAAGGCCAACGTAAACCCTCACAATAGGATGGATAGGTGCGCTAGTTGGTTTTGCAATATTAAAAAAGGAATAAAACATGGAGTCCAAAAAGACACAGGCTGAAGCAAAGGAAGAAAAGCGCGCACGTGAGGTGTGTTTCTTTTCTTCGTAGAGTGTCTTTGCGCTCTAAATTTTCTAATAAGATGGGCCTTACATCAAGCACTGGGAGTACGTGCCGAACTCCACTTTTACCCTCGAAGTACGATAGCTAATCTACAACGCATATTTTCTTATCTCAACTCTCAAGTGTGTATGATTGGGGAAGGAAGGAAAGAAGGAGGGAGAGAGAGAGAGGGCAGATATACGTGTGGGTAAGCAGAATTTCAAGTGCGAACGTAAAAATTAAATTTCTTCTTTTCTTTTATTCCGGTACAGAGGGAATATATACATACTCTATAGCTGCCTTTTTACCCTCGTCCACCACCTGCCGCATGGCACAGTTTGTCACTTCGGTATGGCTTGCTTATTCAGATACACAAAGTACACTCTTAAGTGAATTTCCTATTTCGTGCGCACCGGCACAGTGGCGTCGTTCAGCATTCTGTCACCGACAGATTCTACTAAGAAAAAACGAAATGATTTCTATGCGAGGGCATTTCGACATCCACTAGCCTTGGGCAATCCTCGTGCATTGGGAAATCCTCGTGCATTGTGCAACAGAAGGAACAACACCACCGCAATAAATCTTTGTGGCAACGTTCACGTAGGTCACGTAGAGCGCAGCTACGACTCGAGCACTGAACTTCATCGCTGCGCATACCCTGCAGAAATAAAAAAGAAAGTAATAATGTTGGAACCGGAACTGACCCACGGCTACGATTGCATCATTGCCATTTTCTAGACATGCGCGATCCACAGAAAATCAAAAGAGAATAAACAAAACATTACATGCTTGTCCTAAAGAAACATGTCGCCGGCGCTTCTTCTGGTTTACACTCCTTCTGTGTACTTTTGTTCACCCGCTACGCAGTTTCAATCGCGAGTGCGAGTAACCAGCTAGTTAAAGTCGCACGTAAACGTAAGCCTGACATCCTAACACGTCGTGCTCGTTTAAACATAGGCGAATCTACTGAGGGGTAGGGGAGCGGGTGCGGCACCTGCCCCCGCCTCCCCCCCCCCCCCCTCTTATCGTATATGGAATCGAATATCGATTAGACAAACGCAGACGCACATTTTTTCAACGGGAATGTATATTTCCTTATAATTAGGTAACATTTGTACTGAATAGGGAGCATAGATATATATATATATATATATATATATATATATATATACACACACAAATAGAGAGAGAGATGGCTTGTGCCCCTCCCCCCCTCCAAATCTAGTAGCTACGCGTGCGTTTGAAGCTTTCCGCCTTTAACACGGTTAGATCACGGATACCAAGCAAAGCTGTAATAGGTTCAACACACCGGGTTATAGCGAAGGCGATGAAGAAATGAGGAGAACTAGTCGTACCCTTTCCAACAATAGATTCACATGAGATATACAGGAGGATCTGTGTTTAACGCATTGAATGTTATCGGCTGACATAACGTCACTCGGCCAGTGATAGTTTGGGACAAGTTCGAAACCGCCATCGAAGGCATTCTTACCAAGGGATGCGATAAAATCAACATGGTAGACATATAATCTAAAGACAATAATTTATTATTTCTTGCATAAAACAGCAAACAATTGTACCTGCTGCTTTCTTTGAATTTCACCATACTTGATGTGCTGCGTAGCCTTCTGCTGAAGTGAGACGGACTTAGGCATTGCTAATTAAAGACTTTGTTTTGTGATAATGTCACAAGTACGAACTAGGTGCCCTATTTATGCAAGAGAGGAAGAGACTCCACCACGTCTAATAATATGTCATCCGTCTCATGTAGTTTCAATGAGTGCAAGATTAGACAAGCTAAAACAGCGAGAGGACCAAGAAAGCAAGAGAGAACTTCGACTCAAGGTCAGCGAGAAGGCGCTTTGTTCGCCTTACTTTTCCAATTTATCCTCTACTCTTAAGCAGGCGCACCACCGCCCGCGAACGCAACGAAAATCACCATTGTTGTTCCTCCCTAATAACACCGCCGGTCACGTAACTCAGGCTCGGCGCACGAGAAAGCGTGGCAACACAGAGAACACTGCCGCGAGATGAAGCATACAGAAAAGCCTAGAACAGCTACTTCGGAATGACGACACTCTCTTTTGCTTTCATCGACTGCTCGAAGCTCTCGAGGGCTGTGTTGGAGGCTCCAAGGATGAAGTTGTAAAAACCACGGCGTCGGCAATCACGTTACAGCCAAGCACCCGTACGCCGGCTCAGAGCGCACGGACTTGGCGGGCGTCTATGTAGTAACGGTGCTGGAAGAAAGCGTGCCCAACAGAGATCCCCGATAAACTTGTTCGGGCCCCAGGCGTGGAGGTGCCAGCCGCGTGGGCAGGAAAGACGGCCAAGCAGGCGTAATGGCTGGCCGCACAAAAGGAAATAAACGTAGAAGCTAAGGTAACGATGCAGTCATCGGCCTCGAAAGTGAAGGTCCTCCTAGTGTATGCATCGAGGTAGAAAGCTCACTTTGAGCCGAGGCACGTGTGGCGTTATACTCACCGTGTCGAGCAACTGAGTTTGAGCAACAACAATGTTGAGTGTTGTTTATAGGCTTCCGCCATGCAGGTTGAATGTCAAGGTAGTTGGCCTATACGAAGAAAAAGAAAGGTAGTCATGAAAGGCTTGGAAACAGCAGTAGTGGCATAAGTTGAGACGAATCACATTCTTTTGTTAATCTCATTGACAGTATATTTTATTACGTATGTAGTTTCTTTCCATTTTCTGTGCCATTCGTGTCGATGAGCGAGAAGTACAAAGCAATGCGAGGGGCTGGATTTGTCCTAAAATGACAACCACACAGAGTTAACGAGAATGAAGCCACATAGACCATAGAGAATGTAATCGTTATACTTAACTGAAAGTGTAGGAAGACTCTTCAGTGTCGCAGGCCCAACAATGTTTCTTATTGATTATTTCACTTTCGCTTGGGATATATACAGCATAGATATCAAGTTAATGTTGCCATGACAACAACAACAACAAAAAAAAAAGCCACTTTTGCGCTCCTTTTCTCAGGCAGGAAACGGTTATTTCGCCACCGACGCCACAAGTGCAATTAATTTTACTCCGTGGTGGCGCGCAAAGGTTAGGTCACTCCTAACGGCATTCATTTCTCAAGCGTCCACAGCGCGCGCATTTCATCTGCAAGATTGTTACTCGGCAATATCTCCGACGCTTGCAGCTTGAAACGAGCGAGCTTGATTCTTGCGCTGCTCCCACAGCCATTCGCCTTTCGATCCGCTCGAGCGAGGCACTGAATTCATTTAAATGATGCGACAATACTGAAACCGCTTTCTCGTGTCTCCCAAGAGAAGGCATGAGGTATTTGAAGCCAGAAGTTTCAAGGACGAACGATACTTTACAGCAGGTGAAATGTGCTGGCCAAGATATCGGTGTCTGGTTTCCCGCCGTCGGAACACGCCTTCGATTCGATTGGGTGCGGCATCTGAAGCGCTCGTACGTCTGCTTTCGCCCCCCCTTTATTGATCGCCGAACTGCATTCGCAGAAACGCCGTTTCTCCGCGCACCAATCCTGCTGCTCTTAAATTGCACATCACATCATGAAAAGCTTTCTTTGCAAGCAGAGAGTCTCTGAAGGTTAGCATGCCGGCAACAGGAAAAAAATATACGTTTGTTTACTAAAGTCATAACCAGCTGCTATCCCGTCCAACTAGTGCCACTGGCTTCATTTTTTCTAATACCTGCGTCGTATTAGAGATACGCCTATGTTGTCAAGGTGATGGAGAATTTTTTTTTCTTAAACTGTAAGGTTCATGGTTTAATACATCGATAACACGGATTCCATTTTGCTGTATTTCTTTACCGAGCGTGTGCAGCGCCGGTAGGTGTTTCGACAGAACATGCTCTTGGTTTTTCCTTGCTCTTTTAAGTGACGCTGCTTTTCAAAGGTTGTATTTTTTTTACTCAGCTCGCGTATGGGTCACTAAAGAGTTTTGTTGCACGCATAAGACGAAAATAAAGATTGATAGACATATTGATTTTTTTTTTGTGGTTTCAATGAAACGTGCCTACCCTTTAGCCGCCTGACTGAGTGGTCCTCGTAGAAATAGGCCTTTTTTTTTCCAGTGACAGTCCAGTAATATACGAGACAGCCTGTACTTTACTGACGTCAATGCAATCATTCTTCTGTTGCTTTGCTCATCCCGATTTTTTTTTTTTTCGAGTGATCTCCGTGAATCACACCGTGAGGGCCCTTACTACGACGGTTGTTCTATCCCGTTCAACGGACTGCCTTCCGTGCTCTGACAGCTCTGCCTAATTATTTCTGACATTCTCGAGCACGGGTTCCTAGTGAAGCATTTGAAAGTCGGTCATCTACTCGGCGTCTCCCATCAGATTAAGGACATGACAGTAATGAAACAGAAATTAAATATTTGTTTGTAAACACAATGAAAGTGTGATGTCTCTTTTCTTTTGTTTTTGTTGGTTTTTGCATGATACGCCTGCTTTACTGCCTTCGATGAACTTCACTAGCGAAATACACATTCTGCACTTGCGCAGCTTTCTCAACTAAGATTGTATCCCAGGCCTAGGATATGTTATCAAAGTGGACGACGATGAGGACATGGGAGGCAAGCATGAGAAATATTGGACGTTTACTAGCCAATTTAATCTTGGTACCCGTCATATTTGATCAACGACAACGCTTCACCGACCGGACAGGGATGTTGCGATACACGTGGTAACATGCGCGAAAATGTATTGGCTGTCGTGAACAGGAGTGGTTGTTAGGGGCGAGACAGCTTCACCGACAGAACTTGAATGCAACACAATCAGTGTAGGCCTTCAAGTCGTCTAAGAACGTGCGGAGGAACGCTTCGCTTAATAACGCTGTGCATGCGCATAACACGTGGATCTTACACCGCAACGGAAACTGGTGGCGATCAAGACGAAGGCAGTTATCAGCAGGTAGACGGAACCTACGTCCGCGGATAAAAGGGTCGAACTATGCGACAGAGTGGGACTGTGTAACGCTGTGCACCGTATGCAACTATATGTCAATGTATATGACATTGACGCTTGATGTGTGACTGTGATGCACTTTGTTAGGCTATGGGTGACGGCGCTCACGCTGAAAACCTTAGACAATTTCTATTTTCCCGTTTCTTTTTTGCTTTTAAACCACTTTTCTGCCCTTTGTAGATATTACCCCTTCCCTCCTTTATGTATATCGCCCCCTCTTCTTTACTGATAACTCGGTAGTGTTTTGTGGCGCAAGGGCCAATTGTGGCCAAAAAGCCCCATGCCGATGAGTATAAATAAAGTTGTCGAGGAGCAATGAATTACGATGGGGAGATTCAATAAGAGTCTAACGAGGGCTAAAATAGGTTGCTATAAAAAAAATTCTGGGGTTTTACGTGCCAAAACCACTTTCTGATTATGAAGCACACCGTAGTGGAGGACTCCGGAAATTTCGACCACCTGCGTTCTTTAACGTGCACCTAAAAGTACACGGGTGTTTTCGCACTTCGCCCCCATCGAAATGCGGCCGCATGGACGGGATTTGATCCCGCGACCTTGCGCTCAGCAGCCTAACACCATAGCCACTGAGAAACCATGGCGGGTGATAAGTTGCAATGTGACAGCGTAAAATATATATATAATAGAAGTACCACACTTGAGACGTGCTTTGAACATGAAATGCATCTTGTATACCATCATGCCACCTAATTTGAAACGCAGTACACATGGCATAATAGGCGTGTAAAACGCACTCTTCGGCACTAACACGGATGTCTCATTATTATGGTAGGTATGGGAAAGCTTAGCACGGTTTTATTACTAGCGCTGTAAAACACGTGGTTTTCGCGAAGAACTAAGGACGCATCTCTCTCCCCCTATGGCAATCAGACTTTCTTACATTTTATTTTGTTGTTGTTCCTGTTTCCAATTTTATTTGTCATATTACGGGTATCTCCTCGTCATCACAGAAAACGTACTGTTGCATAAAAATGAGAAAAATGTTCACCACCTTGTCATTGAAGAAATAAGAAAAATATTTGTGATTTCTCTCTCTCTTCAGTTGTGGTCCATGAATTTGCGTGTACAACATGGTCAGTCGCATGCAGTGCGTTTTCATCAAGATAAGTAGCATATTGATCGACGGAGATCCGGCTTTCATGTCTACGAGCCACGTGGAGCGGTCAGTGACGCAACAATGACGTGGTCGATGGTCACTACAGTGCCGATAAGGGCACCACTTCTGTTATTCTTCTCTCGTTCTGTCGCACCATTTAGTGGCCAATATATATATATATATATATATATATATATATATATATATTTATCCCCAGACGCTGTTGCACACTTAAGTCTTGTCGATATAGGGAAAACCAACCGAGCGAAACTGCAGACGACCGTTTGCAAAAAGCGATACATCCACCTACTGACCACTGTTCTTTTTCTAGTGCTCAATAAGGTTCAAGGTTACTACCAGGGCATGATGGGGACTTAGCCTGTTCAAGAAGGTCAGGGGACTTCAGTGGTTCCTCATGTCGCCGAACCCATTAACGGTGAAAGCAGCAGGCTGTAACAGCAAACGCCATATTAAAGAACAGTGTTTTTACGGCGCATGCATCATCCTCGTCCTTAATAGCAACGAATGTGGGGGTTCCGAAATATGGGCGCAGAAGCCTCCATTCTCAAAGTCTCTGTGGCCTCCAACACCATGCAACACAGATTACCTAGCGCTTTGCGGTAATCTAAGGCTTCGCATGACAGACAAACATTGTCTTTGTGCTTGAAATTGAAGACAGTGGCACAATAAGTAGTCACAATCTTTGTCCAACACATTAAGGAAATTAGATGATCGTCCTATGAGTGAACAGACACTACTATAGCACCGTCCCCACAGATCATCGGCTCAGAAGGCAGCGAAGGCACTTTTGTGCTTCCTGAGAACGTCTGCTTTGCACGAGCGGCTTTGACTTGATGACTGTCTGTGCACGTCTATATGCCCTCTCTCTCTCTCCTCTCTCTCTTCCCCTGACTCCTTCCCACAGTGTAGGGTAGCCAACCAGACTCTTGAGTGGTTAACATCCCTGCCTTCCTTCTCTCTCTCTCTCTCTCTCTTGCACGACAGCCCATAGTGCCTAGTGCTTCCGGGTTCTAAGCGCACCTGACCAAAGGGACATGTGTTTGCATCGCATTGACAGCGGTGGCCACAGAGTTTTGTGTCCAGGAGGTGACTTTTAATTTGACTACACCCGCAGTGAGCTTCGCGGACGTTCTTTTGTAGCACGTAATGTGCGGGGACGTCTTGGGGTGTTACGGCTCTACAGTGAAATCGTTAAAAATTAAATTATGGGGTTTTACGTGCCAAAATCACTTTCTGATTATGAGGCACGCCGTAGTGGAGGACTCCGGAAATTTTGACCACCTTGGGTTCTTTAACGTGCATCTAAATCTAAGCACACGGGTGTTTTCGCATTTCGCCCCCATCGAAATGCGGCCGCCGTGGCCGGGATTCGATCCCACGACCTCGTGCTCACCAGCCCAACACCATAGCCACTGAGCAAGTGAAATCGTTGAATATGCGCTTTTCTATAAGCACATCCTTGTTATTTTAGATTCCCATTAGCTGGCTATGTGTACTCGAGGATTTTGTCAAGATTCACGTTGTTTTAATACGCAGAAGATCCGCTTGGTGACACTAGAATCTTAATCTTGTTCCATGTAAGTTCTACTTAGTAAATGGAGCATATTTGCAAGAATGGAAAAAATTTCTACCGAACAAAAATAATTGTGAGTGCTTATGGAAATTATTTGTGAAATCGGCCTCTGGGACCGAAATAACAAAGTATTCGCTTTGTAGAATTTATTTTAATTGTTCGGTTGCCTCTGCTAAGCATACGTCCAGCCTCAGTATTGGCTTGCATTTCCTTTCACGATCTATTTTGTCGTAAGAACTGTTTTGTGAATACGTGCCGTGATATGTACCCTCCGCTGGGGAACGGGGTAAATAAGGCTTTATATGAGACAACCATTTAAGACAGTAATTACGATGTACTATGAATAAAGGTGTCGAAGTCACATAATTCATTGGAAGGGGCTGCAGACTTAGTTGAGAAATATTGAAAGTGGCTGAATTACACTTTGATGTTTGCTATTGAGTTCTAGAATATGCAGACTAAAAACATATGTTTACTCTGCACTCAGTTATGTCGCAGTTTGTGTAACAGTCATGTCGCTGCTTTTTGATGTGGGCGGACGCTGTCATGTTATATCATTCTTTTTTTCATTTCTCGCGGGTTTCTGTATCAGCTGGCAAAAATAAACGGGCAAAAATGACCTGGCTCAATACATGCCAGTTTTAAGTTTCTTTCAATTTTAAAGAAATTCGTAATTGACAGCACGTCATTCAGAGCAGTAATTAAATTGTTTTTTCCCAAGCGCAACTAATTCATAAATTGTATGACATCAACAAAAAACAAAATAAAGACGCCTAAGCACTTATGAGTTGTGATTATGAAAGCACTAATGTCAAATACGACGCCATTGAGCAGTCCTTCGAGTTATGATCTCCTCACAGGCAAGCGAACGCGATGAGACGCTTGGCGCGTTTTCATTTGGCCATACGCAGGCGAGAGCTTTCGCGGACAAGGTACGCGCGGATAACACATCCTTCCGAGAGCGAGGGTGACGTGATGTCACGGCGATGCGCTCTCCCCCTCACGCAACACCTGGCGTGCTAATGCGACAGCGGGTGTTGCCTTTCGCCCGCTCTGCTTCGTCGAAGTGCACTCGTAACGGGGCGTCGAAGTCAATGGAAATTTACCTGCCGTTTCGCTGCTACAGACGACAGATGCCAGCTTTTTCGCTCAATGGGCCAGTCGGCGCTTTCGCATCAGAAATTACTGGCGGCTGCTCTGCTCGACTGTGAACAATACGCGCTCGGTGATCTTCGCGTAGAATGACTCGTATTCTTTAAAAACGAGACGCATGAAAGCTTAGATACCTTAGTTCACGCGCCACCGACACAGTTTTACCATGCAGGCCGGATGAATCTGAATGTGTGCACATTTATGCCACTGCAAGACATGCTGAAGAGTGCCGCAACCTCGCACGGGCCTCTACCTCCAATGACCAAGAGCGCCAGGAGAGCACTCGCGATGACACCGCCTCTGCATGCTCCCACCTTCCTTCCAGGAGCGTTCGTGGGATTTCCCGTTCCTTCTGCTGCTCCTGGCTCTCTTCAAAACTGCTGCCCAAGCATGAAAGGCCGTACCGTATCGTCGGGCGCGCATCCCCCATTAACTGCGTGTTCGGGCCCATTGAACCATGTTCGGACATCCGCCGTCGTGAACGAGACATTGTCAACGTCGAACGCCTCAAGCTGCACTATTATCCACTCATAATCCACTCGTAAACAGGGCCGAACGGCCCTGTTTACGTTCCCGGGGCTAGTTGCCTTACAAAAATGACTTTAGACTACCTATAGAAAGTCTATAGATTTGAACTTTTGTTCTCGCAAACTCTATAGACTGTCTATAGACGAAAGTCGATAAAGTTTCTATTGCTTTTGGTCTATTCGCAGTCTATAGACGGTCTCTATAGTAACGTTCTCACGTTCTTCATCGTTGTCATATGTGCATAGCCACCATCATCCATGGTATTCTGCTTTTTCGCGCATGGGCTGACGCGTTTCCTCTTTGGAATAAAAAGCGCTTGGTGGCTCGCACGGTCTCCGTCTTACATATTTAGCGCGGGGTTTTCCTCTTGTATTCTGACGATGTCTGCTCTTGAAATAAGACCCTCCTTCCGTTCACGTGCAGTGGTCGAGCTTAAACGAACACATTATAGCAAAAGAGGAGTTGATAGTATCGGAAGAATACGTTCAAGTGCGAATACTCATATGCACGACGTCAACTAACCTGACGAACGCGGCTCGTCTTCGGCAGGCACAGCTTTATCCTGAATGAGTACGGCTATTTTTGACAATATTTGTCCAAACAGTTAGGAAAAGTACAGCTCAGCATCGACAGCTAAGCGTTTAAAGAGAGAATTTCGTTTACAGACCCATCCACGTATTTTTATTGAAGTGCTCCGTATGCATTTTCATAATTCAGTACGTTTCCCGTATTCTCACGGAATTGATGCGGTGCCAATACACAATCCGTAACATGTTAATATACCCGTATGTACCACAGAAAATATGCGGAGTTGTAATGGATACATAAGCATTCAGTGAAGGTTTATCGATGTCTTGACATTTCCGCTTCACTTTTACCAAATACGCAGCGCATCTGCCTCAGATCAAAATATCGCATAATTTTCCTTGCCAATAGCGCAGCCATCGGTTACAGTGGTCTATATCAAGTTCTCGGTAGACCTTACCCTCACAAGTAACAATTCGTAAAGAAAATAAAACATGCCTTCCTCAAAGAAAGCTCCCAGAAATTTGCTCGTGGGGACAATTTTGAACGATCTATTCTTGGCATGCAAATTTGGCTTCCGAAATGCTCAAAGCATCCAAGTGACATCCACTTTGCAACGTGAGACCGAAGCCTCAAACACGGTGACTGCAAGCCAGATGGCCGTCGGGAGCTGGGAATCTGGGCATGCCGTACGGGAAAATGTACTAACAGGACGTTGAGTCACCAGAGAAAACAAGATGTGTTCCAGGGGCTTGCCGCATATTAAATGTTTTAAAGGTACTTATATACGTCGTAAGGAACAATTCTTCCTTTTTTTTTGAGAATGGAGTCGCTTTGCTACATGGCAGCAGCGAACCTGATACCCTGACAACAACGTCTATCATAAAGGAACCTTCAATATTTCTCCTTAGTCATAGAAGCTCTACATTGGACACGCGGTGTAATCTAGCTTCCACACTGAACGATGTTGCTCCAAATATAGGATAATTCGTGACTCTTCCTTAGCGGACAGGGAAGTTGCCTCCCGTTCCGTGTGGTCGAAAGACGAGAATGCTGCGTCGTGCACACGTCGGACGCGTGCATAAAAACCGAAAGAAAGTTTAAAGTGAGGCAAACAGAAAGCTTAAGGGCGTGTACGTTGTCTGGGTAGCTCATTCATGAAATACGGCTAGTATGTCAGCTTCGCAAGCTTCAACATTTAGCAAGAGTTATGAGAGTTTCGTGTGACTCAATATTAATGAACAACCTTGCTTCGTGATCTGTATCGTCAACATTCTTTTGAATGACACGCGGAGTCAGGCAAGAAATTCACAATTCTTTCTTGCCTTAATACTACTCTATTTGACGTTATCTAATTTGTGCGAAAGTTGCCTCACAACTGCGGCACACATGTATTATAGGCCCCTTGCGGTTATAAATACGGGATAAAAAAAGCCCTCCTTATTGTGACAGCCTTGTCCAAACCGTCCATCCGTCTATTCCATTACGCTGACGACGGCATTTGTCGTCATCGAATACACATAACAATTTTTGTCGTTGTCAGGCCACCTCGTAATCCCTAGCTTCCCCATCACCGCTGGCCGAAGAAAACTTATTCGACGCTGCCACCACCACTGGGATTCGAGGCCACATTTACACGGACATGGGCTGCTGTTGAGATTCGGCGGGCTAACCACCGAGCTATGGTGCAACAACGTACTCTGGGCAATTACTGCTAAGTTTTGCGCTCTACACAGGCTCTGAAGCCATGACATCTGTGTATTCCTTTTCGGAGGACAAAGTGTATTAGTCTAGGACGTACATATTAGCGTGACGTAGAAACAAAGACTCAGTTCGAGGAAGCAGAAAAGAACAGAGCGTACCCTACAACTAAAGGCCGAACTTGAGCGCTCGCTCTGTTCTTTCTTACTCGCTCTTAAGTATTTGTTTCCACGACACGCTAATATGAGCCCCCTAGATTTGAACCAACTGGTGCAGCAATATATTCTACTGAACTGGACGAGGACGCATTATGCTTAAAATTTAAATTCTGGGGTCTTACACGTTCCAAAACACGATATGCTTATGAGGCACGCCGCACATAGTGGGGGACTCCTGATTAATTTTAACCAGCTGTGGTTCTTATCGTGCACAATATGCACGCTAAGCGGGCGTTCTTGCGTTTCGCCCCCATCGAAACGCGGCTGCCGTAGCCGGGATTTTATCCCGCGCCCTTGGGCATAGCCACGCCCCTCCAAGGTCACTTTATAGGCTACCACGACGGGTGCATCCCGTAGGAAACGTCCTTGACAAGATGGCGATGTTCCGACCATTTTGCATATCGCTAGCCATTGTCACTGGCAATGGTCGGCAGGGAATCACCCATGTTGCCTAGGTTCGGACCAGGGGCTCGGAAATTGCTGGACAAAGGGCTATTGCACTAACCCTGCTGGATAGCTCACGGGATGAACGTTATCTATAGCGATTCAAGGTCCGCAGTTAGAGCATTTGAAAAAGGCACTATTTCCAAACAGGCCCTCAGAACTCTTGCGGGCAAGGAAATTACGCACCACTTCATTTATTGGTTTCCCGCACATCGGTTCAGATAAGGGGTGCTCCTCCCAACCTCAACGAGTCGGCTCACGGGGTTGCGCGCAAACTTGCCCACCGCGCTACCCCCGACCAATCGGAAGACGACTCCCCAGAGAACAAGGACACGCCCTTCACCTACAACGAGATTACACTACTACCTCAGCCATAGAACCTACATCATTCCTCATCCACGGCTCAATAGAGCTCAAGCACAAACGCTGCGTCTACTACGAACGAATACGTATCCCAATCCGTCGCTCTTACACACAGTCTACCCGGATACTTACACCGATGTTACTTGCCACGATGGCGGAGAAATAACCACGATAGAACACATGCTCTGGAGGTGTGCCCAGTCACACTCTATCATCGATAACAGCTCGGCCAGATGAGAGGCGGTTCTCCGCAGCCGTCTTCTGGCTGACCAACTCTGCATGGGCCGTCCAGCGGGCCCACAATGCAGCCGAGAGGTTTGGCTTTCTGGTTGCCACGCGGGAGCGGCCTGCTTCGTGATGACTCACGATCTGCAGCACCTCAATAAAGTTTTACCATACCATACTATACTACTATCATCACTCACCATGGTAGCATAGCGGCTGTGGCGTTGCGCTGCTGAGTACGAGGTCGCGGGTTCCTTTTCTGGCCACCGCGGCCGCCTTTCGATAGGAGCGAAATGCGAAAACGCTCGCTTATCGTGCATTAGGCTCACGTTAAACAAACCCAGGTTGGGAAAAATAATCCAGAATCCCCCACCAAAGCAAGCGTGAATCATAATTGTATCGTGGTCCTGGCACGTAAAAATCCTAGAATCGAATTGTTAAATGCTGCTATCTTCTCGTTTAACATACTGCTCGTTATTTCTTTTAGATGGCAATGTGCCGGTCCAAATATTTGTATCTAAGTACTTATCCAACTTGAGAAACACAGATTGCTTCGATCTCTCCGCTTGATCTAGCCCAACTAAATCTAATCTAATCAGAAACACTTAAGCAGTCATTCAGCTATGGTTACTGCTTTTCTCCTACAGTTCAAGTACCACGGTTGAAAGTCAGTGCCAAAGAACTTGGCAACGCACAGTCCACTGACCTATACCACACAGATTTATACGACCCTCTGCACGCATTTCTTTCGCGGTGCTATTACATCTATCCAAGAGGAAATGACTGTCGATGATTGATAGTCTCGCTCACTTGTAAGCGTGCAATGCCTTCATCCACAGACACACCGCATTGCTCCGCGTCTTCTGTATTTAGCTAGCGGCACAGGCCTCTGTCCGACATTTCCAGTGCCTTTCGTTTTCTACTTTCTGCTTCAGGGCGGAGCGGTGGTTACGTCATGATTGGCTAACTCCATCTTCACTTATACTTTCCAAATGTTTTGTGAGCGCTCTGCATTCTCATTCGTATGGACCATTCGGCAATAGCGTATGGTGCCTCTCTTTGTCAGGAACATGGAGTATCAGGAAATTGCAAACGCACTCCTTGCTCTCTCGATCGATATTATTCGCGGGATGCGTGCATTGTGCGACGTTACCCAATCATGGTGTCCTTGGCTGGACAAGATAGAGAGATGACGATGAGATACTGACGGACCCATAACGAGTAACAGTGGCTTTTCCCCCCTTCTTAATTTATCACGCATGAAGCAGATGGTGAGTGACAAGTTAAATGACCCGAAGCAACTAGGCGGTTATGAGGCATGCGGTAGGCATACTCTGAGTGGCAAGCGATCGTCGCAGTCAGAAATCGAATCCGTGACATCGTGCTTCACATCAGAGCGCCATATGTACATAGAACCATCCCGGCGGGTCTGGTCGCACATGAAGGTTGACCATATATAGCACATTCTATTGCAGTGTTAGACACATTGGAATGGTTCAACGTGTATTTTCTTTGTTGAAGTAGCTTGTTTCATTATGAAAGTGATCTGCATCTATAAGGTTGGGACTTCCTTGGCGACATATTCTCTTCTTTTCTTTTTATTTCCATGTCTGCCGTAACCACCTTGCCCATGATGTACAGACTTGCACATTAAGCGTGAGGTTAGGAGATTGTGCGCACGCTAGCGCAATAGTAAAACTTCAAACGGAAGTCGCGAAATCAACAGGGGGCGAATCCAGGAGGCTTTTTTTCGCCAGTGTTGTTTCCCATGAGCCGGCCCCCTTCGCTACTAGTGTGTCCGTCATTACGACTGACCTAGATCAGCTCAGTTCTAGCGCAAACACTGTGAATTTGGGTCCCGACCTGGGAAAAATGGTTTTCCACGCCAGTCCCACAAGGAAGAACACGACCAGCTGCAATATCGTTGTACACAACAGCCAGGATCTAACAGCTAGCCAGCATATTTTTTTCTTTCTAACTGTAAAAGTGAGCATCGAAACCACTGTAGCGGTGTACAGCGATAAATATAATACGCTGCGTGAGCTCTCGATAAATATAAACGTCAAGCTGGAGCTCTCGCGCAACCTTGTGACGAGAAGAGGCGGGAAAGAGGAAGCATGCACTATTGGTCGTTAGCTCGCTCCCTCATCCATCGCAGGAAGGCGAGGGAACGAGCATGAGCTCTCTCGCTAGCGAGTTGGGTGAGGGCGGAGGAGTGGAGGCTGTGGCTCACTCTTTCCTAACTGGAAAGCGCCGCAGGAAAGGGAGCGGGCTTTCGGGCAGCCGAGTTTTGGGGAGGGGTTGGACGGAGGATACGGTGACTGGTCACTCGTTCGTTCGTTCGTCCGTCCTTCCGTTTCGTCGAGCTATTCGCTTACATTTGCGATCATCAACTTGTTTCTTGCTTATACGTGTCCAACTGCGATATCGCTCCAACTGTCCTCTAGGGAAGATCATGACAGCAGTTACCGCAAGCTGCACATATTTAATTAGCAGTAATGGGCCGCAGCTTTGCACAGTTGTCATCCGGGTAGTATGACTTGGTACCTTGAGCCATCGAAGCACTGTATGAGTGAATACCGCGACGTGAGGCCACTTCCTCGAGAAAGTTTTGAAGCGACTCCAGACTCCGCTTGCACTGCCAACGTCCTATGATCGAATGCTGCCATTCCTTGGAGAGGTCGTCGAACGGACTTGGCTGGGCATCTTTGCCATGCCGGCGGTGCGTTGTTAGCCAATGCCGAGAACAGCAACTCTACTTTCCATAAAGCCGCAGCGTCTTCTACTACAAACTACAGGGGCTCAAAAATGTAGAATTAGAATCGATGAGTACCCACAACAAAATATATGTAGTTCGTTCACTCTCTCATATAATGCCCCTCGCCGGAGCCTTCATCGTATGATAAATAATAGAATAAACAAATAATATATAGGAAGAAATCAGTAATTGAACGCTTTGGGAAAATTCAGTGGTATACCATTTTCATCCCATAATCATTGGTCTGTCTGCCGCTCAAAAGGTGACGTCATAGCTATGTTTGGCTAAGGAAATCAAGCCGAGTCGTTGGTCGGAAAGCGAGTCTTCAGCCTCACCTCATTATCCCAAGGGCGTGGCAAAGCTCGGAAAAAAATCTTAGTTCCGTGAAACGCGGCCGTTTCTGGGGCCCTATAACGCAAAGCTATTCCAATATGTATTTATGCTAGTCTCGTGACGTCAAAGTTACGTAACCGCTGACGCAAGTATTGGGTGGTGTCCCGCAGCGTCGCCTGAATAGCCCAAGCAAACGCTCTCCTCCTTTATAGGTCATTCTCCTTTTAAAACGAATGACATTGCCTACATTGAGCGGTGTTTTTTTTTTTTTTTTGGCAGGGGGGGGGGGGGCGCTAACAGACGATGAGCACGCTCAAGTGGAGAGCGTGTCGACGGAGCCGAGCTAGCGCACTGAAAATACATAACCGGTCGAGAAGGGCAGTGCAGGCATCTGCGTATGGTCCGGTTCCCCTTACTTAGCTTGCTATGACTGGTCGTAAATCGCGGTGGCGCGCAAACGAAGCTTAAGAATACCACTAAAACAGATCCTCAGCAAGAAAGAGTTGGCAGAGCGATGTTGCAAACGTGCGGAAAGTACTCGTTAATGTTACGCGGCCACGCAAAAAGCTTTAATTTACGCAAATAAACCCATGCTATCCAGCACGTGCGAGTAGCCAGTGCCTGAGCGATCGGCGGCAGCCATCTTTCATTCCCTTCGGAATGGCGCAGTCTCCGGCTGAACAGCAAAAAAAAAAAAAAAAAAAAAAAAGAAAGAAAGAAGCTTTGATCGGCATAAGAATGCATCTTTACCGCGTACAGGTCACTTTGGCACGGCGAGTTATCGTGGTTTTGTGAAATCGCGTTCCAGGCAGGTGAATTGCGCGCAGCCCCGAGAGCTTTTGACCAATAGCAAAGCGCTAATGGCCAAAAGGCGTCGAATCAGAAATAATTATTTTTCTCTTGTTCGGTCCAATAATACATATGTGGGTTCACGTCGTATCATGAGGAGCTATCGCTGTTTTCGTGACGTGGCGTGACAGACAGAAGTTGGCGTGGTCCAAGAAACGTTTTTGACCAATCATGGAGGGCTGATGGCAGAATTGCAATAGAAAAGTTCGGGATAGCTTTACGTTATAGCGCGCCTGCATAGCGCCCCCGAATTCACTGTGTCTTCAACGAAAAAATACTAAAAAACAAAAAAATTATATACAACAATACCGGAACTCTAAATTGGTGCTAGAACGTAATTCTGCAAAAAAAAGAAGCACAGAAAAAACAGAACAACAGAAAAAAGAAAGGAAAGGAAGAACTCATTCGTTATAAAGCCTACACAGTGTTAGCGAAAGTATAACCGCAAACAGCCTTTTCACGCATGCGCAGGTGGGCCCGCCCGTCCAATGGACCGTAATTTTGCTGACAGCCGCGGACGGACCCGCCCTATACACTAGCGCGCATTTCGCGGCTAGCTGTAATGGCTTACTTAAAGATTAACAACTTTCATTCCGCTTGTCGGATACAACCCACGCAGCTAGTGCGCATTTCGAGGACTCGGCACGCACCTCTGAGAGGCATCATAATCCTGCCGCATACGTCGGTACGCCGACAAGTTCACAAGAACAGGGTTTGGGCAATACTGCCACGGTTTGCAAGTGTTTGCAGCAAGGGAACAAGACACATAATTTAGTTAAACGGATATTATCGGGTAGTCGGTACGACGAACTTGCAAGAACAATGAACTGAAACTTTTGCATCATGATTTTGGTCTTCGCCGCTGGACGATGATTTGTGTTTAAACTTCTAAGTCATTGTATATTGAGCGAGAAAAGGGGGGAAACATCTCTCCAATTATATTTACGGCATGCTTAGAAGTATCCGAGGTGTTAGTCTGGGAAAGATTGGGTATGAAGATTGTCGGGGTATTTCTGAATAAGCCGTGGTTTGCCGACATCTACATGAGGTAGATGACACAAATGGCAAAGCTAGAAACGACTTTCAACAAATGAGTGAAGTCCTTATAAGGGATAAAGTGTAAGAGTAGGTTTGAAATATTGTCACCTTTTTTAACGTCATCGACATGCTTATTATACTGGGTGATTATTGCTAAGTGTTAGAAATTTATAAAGAATCGCCTGTGGCGCATAGCACATTTAATCATTGTCCATGAGCTCGAATATTAAGAGGTGTGACATTCCTTGCACTACAAATTAAAACGCATGTTCAGCTAATTAGGAAATTAACTAAATAGATTTATTTTATTTATTTTTTTAGATTGCTAATTAATAACATTACAGAGCATATTGCAATTTACGAATTGCAGCCGATCAGTTGGCAAGGCATATCCAGTTAGAATGAATTCTCTGTATGACACCAGTTTCGAGACGCTCATTGCCAAAGTGTGCGACAAATTACATGGGCGTTCCTGTTTGTTGCTTCAATGCATAAAAGACGATGGGAAAAATGAGAACATGGTGAAAGCAGAAGCCAGCGTTTCGACAAGTGGACTTGTCTTTTTCGAGGTGTCTTTTTCAGGACGCGCAATGCCAACTCACTTTCTTGAAGAAGACAAGTTCACTTGTCGACACGTTGGGTCCTGCTTTCACTTTGTTCTAGTTTTACTCGTCGTCTCGAATATCCATCTTCCACATTCCCCGCGTTTCCCGTTTTCCGTGAAAAACAGAACGTAAGTGGAACAACAGTGAAATTTTACGGCGAGTTTGATATCGCATATCTCCAAACTGGTGTCATTACGGAAATTCATTCCAAGTGGACGCACTTTGCCAACGCACCGGCTGCAATGTGGAACTTGCAATATGTGCGGAAAATTAATTATTCAGGAAGTTAATTAGGGAATATTTTCAGTTAGTTGACGATGTACATAGATGTCTCGGGCAAGTACTGTCCGGCTCTTTGAATTATCTACTTCAAGGACTAGAATTATGCTATCTGTGACAGATTATCTTTAAATATTCCGTAAAACTTAGAATCATCACCCCATATACAACAATGAAGACCACTACACGCTGATGTTCAATAGCCTGAAAAGACGACGAGAATTCGCAATTGGCCGTCGTCCTCTAGATTTTCTGCAATAATACATTCCTCTCGAGAAGGAACCCTGCAGAAGAATGGATGAGGTCGCTTACGGCAGTCATTACCAAGTGATGACCGGTGACTAACCGATACCCTTGAAAGGTGTACAGTTATTTGATTCTACCGATATTCGGTGCTCTATTATTTCATTCTACAGCTATCCGGTATTCGATGTAGGGCTCAAACTGGGCGTAAGAAGGTTTAGAAAGAAACAAAGAAACGCGTAACGAGCGATTGAATTACAGGTATAACGTTGATAGGAAAAGACAACGTGAAATAAAGAGAAAACAGGTACAGCTGATGCCGTAGCTGAGATTAAGAGGAATGAATCGAGTTGGGTTAGACAAAGTAATGCATAGCGCAGGTAACTGATTGTCTAAAGAGGTGCGCAACTGGTCGCGGACGATATGAGACTAGGCAAAACTGGAAAATTCAGAAGTATAGGATAGTGCCAGCTGGCGCGAAATCGGGGTTTTGAATATCTCAGTGAGAAGTCTTCGTCCTGTAATTGACGTAAAGTAAGCTCATGAAGAAGAAGTAGATGATGATGATGATGACAATGATGATGATGATGATGATGATGATGATGATGATGATGATGATTTACACAACCTTCTCGCTTGAACTGCAGATTGTCCAACGCGAACGCCAGCTGTTCTGTCGTCTGTCGAGTATCGAGAATGTGTAACAAGCAAATCCTCGTCCATACCCCGCAGTAATTACTTGCACTTATAAACCGCTATTTCCACCGACACAGACCGAAATGCATGGACCTTGACGAAGGTAGTGTCACAGCAATTCGTTGTAGATATTTAAATCCCCAACACTCATTGGCAATGGGAATCTTGCAAGCAGAAAATTTAATGATAAAGCCGGAACAAGCTAAGGGAACAGACGCACGAAAAGATCACAACGACGAATGGTTTTGATACCAAAAATGAAAAAAAAACTTCATTATTATATTCCGAAAATTGCGCGGTAACCCGAACTTTCAGAATAAGCCCGGCATCACGGCCCGCTTCATTTGGTAGCTGCTGCTTGGATGCTGATAATCAAAACGTTCAATTACCAACCAAGTAGCCTTTCCAAAATTATTTCGACAGCTTACTAACTAATCGATCATAATTTTCTTTTGCAATGTTGGACTTCAAAAGTTACGTTTGTACGCTGGAGCAAGCATAAATCTGCGGAAAATAAACAGAGCCACTTGCAAGAGGCAAGCGGAGCATACCGCGCATCGATATCTGTTGTTTTTAGCAGAAGAGGCTCATGGATTGTTCTTCAGAAATACAGGAATTGCTTGGTGATGAAGGCGCCGCGGTTATAATTATTTATTAGGTTTACCTAATCATTCTATTCGTTTTGGAATGGTTTTTTTTCCAACGAACTTCTTCATTTCCAATTTTTTCCAAAGTATTTCTTTTGTAACTTTTTCTATTCTCTTGCTAATAATAAACATCGTCACCTAAATAACTTGCGTATTTAATTAGCGTACAATTAGCACTAGTATTTCGGTTTCTGATCAGGAGCAGCGTCTTCTGATATTCCACTAAAAGGTTTGGGTGTCATCCGTCCGTCCGTCCGTCCGTCCGTCCGTCCGTCCGTCCGTCCGTCCGTCCGTCCGACCGACCGACCGACCGACCGACCGACCGACCGACCCACCGACCGACCGACCGACCCACCGACCGACCGACCGACCGACCGACCGACCGACTGACCGACTGACCGACCGACTGACCGACCGACCGACCGACCGACCGACCGACCGACCGACCGACCGACCGACCGACCGACCGACCGACCGACCGACCGACCGACCGACTGACTGACTGACTGACTGACTGACTGACTGGAAAGGGCGGAAGTAGTTAGAGCTTTATTCGCATTTATAAAAAAAATTACTCGGAACGTTAAGTCTCATTATTGTTCGTGGAGTATACTTGTGATTGAAGTTACTTCCCCCCCCCCTCCGTGTTGGTATATTTTTGTCGTTCTTGTCTGTATTTCCTTTTGTCCTTTTAGTGGTAAACATGTCTTTTAATAAGCACCTGATATAGCCCAACAACTGGGTCAGAAGTGAAATAAACACGAAAGACATTCGCGGCTGTGTCCGCATCGCACAGCGCGCCTCGTAGCTATTTCGGAGCGCGAACTTGAACGAACGGTTTTCGCAATGACTCCCTCTCGATGACCACTGAGTTCGTCGTCACGGCACTGTGTTTTTCACTGACAGAAAACCAGTTATTAATGGGCTGGGACATCGAGAGTCACGTGGGGCAGTGGAACGTAAACAAACCATTACGACATGCTGTCCTGATGCGAGCTACATGCCCGCGCTAATGGGCCGGCCGTAACAATGGTGAGATGCGAACGTAAGGGGGAGATCGCTCTGAGGGCGCGCGCGCTAATGGTTTTCCTTAGTTGTGTGCCTAAGCCCTGAACGGGAGCGTTGTGCGTGTAACGCACACGCATGGCAAACGCTCTGTTAATTCATACGGGTGAAGTAAGGATGCACCTCAACCGTACGTATACACAGTCCATCAGTGGAGCCACTAGGGGTGTTATATCTCTCACTTATGAGCGCGGAGAAAAACAACATGTCGGAACAGCTTTCTCGAATCCTTTGGTAAATAAAATTCGTACAAACAGTGTCCTCGTACGCGAATAAAGCAGATGTTGGTACGCTGTTCATTATTATGCGGCAGGCTTCCTGCGCAAAGTATTGTGCATCAACAGCTGGAATAATTGCGCCCGTCACGTTGCCACGATAAGAATAGCATAAAAAGAAAGAGAAAGTGGGCCACCTCTTGCTTTTTTTCCATGGCAGGAGGGGGGGCGAGTTGTAGTACGAGAAACACAGCGTCACAACAAAGTAAACCCGCAGTCCGACAGTTCATTGTGCACAGAAGAAGGCGCCGTTAGTATCCTGCTGAACTTCCCGCGGTTCTCCTGCTGTTTTTGTGTGGAGCCCTTCCATTTGTCTTTTGTCTAATTAATTCCGTTGGGTACGCTCCAGAGACCCATGTTAGAAACCGGTTGGAACGAGAGTGCGTTGTGGCTGAGTGGCATGCTTACTTCTTCAAGTTTCGAGTTTACGAGCCAAAACCGCGATTTAATTACGAGACACGCTGTAATAGAGGACTCCAAATTAATTTTGACCACTAGGAAAGCTCCTTGCTTCCACAGACATTTGTCATCAAAGAAAAGGTGATCCTATTAGGGTGATGCATTTGTATTAGGTTGATGCATTAGGGTGATGCATTAGGGGGATGCATTTCTATCGGGCCAAATTTGGCGGCCAGTATTATGGAAGCTACCGCTGCTTTGGTCCTGAGGAACTTCTATCTAAATCGACGTAACGGAGAAATCGTTTTTCTTGGCAACCGATGCAGCGATTTTTATGAGGTTTATTGAAATTCAACGAAAATATTAAAAGAAAGTAATTGCAGTATTTGGATTCTCAATTTTTGTCAACACAGTTTCTTTATTTCTTGAAATTAAGGAAATTTCAACAAACTTATTTGGAAACTTAATTGGTGAGTCAAGCTTAAAACACTTTGACTCACCTATAAGAAACGATATCACAATTTCGTAAACTAATGCAACTATAATGCACAGGACGCAACGCATTATACACCGCTGTTAAACGTACCACTAAATTGTGGGTAATAACCTTTTCAATATCCTGGAAACATCGCTAAAGTATCACGTAAGCTGTGAATTCATTGCCAGATTTGCACATTTTAGACGCTAAAACGTCTGCAGTTTACATAACTGCGTTGTCAGTTTTTGGTACCGAGTTACGGATCTTTAAACTTGGTGCTTCCATTTTTTGAAGCATAGCGACATTCTATATATTTTTGAAAACAAATTAAATGTCATTACCGAACTTTGACTTCCTGGTGCTGCTAGAGCATAATGTTCTCTTTCAAGTGCAATAAATTTAATTCAATTTGCTTCTGCGGTTTCATTTCATAAATAAATTTCTACCTTTTACAATTACATGAGCGCGGGGATAGGAGATGCGCCTCGCGACAAAAGCGTCCTGTTAAGTCCTGGCTGCTGCGGATGTTGCAGAATCTTTCTACCACACCTGCCAAAGTGCGCGGTCAGGCAATGTGTGCTGGTAGGCAGAAAACGTGAGTCGTCTCAGTATTGTTGACCCCTTTCTGGTAGCTAATTCCTGTGAGTTGGTAAAGTATTTGTCTGATTCTAATCCCGGCAGATGTGACATGTTCAGCGTTGATGTTAAAGATATGTTTTACTCCATCGAACATGGTGCATTGATGATATCCGCGAAGTTGTGTCCTACAGAGGTAAATGACGGACAGGAGATCACATCAAAGGGCACGGTGTCTATTGAGTGTTTCTTAGAGCTTCGGTCCTTTTATTTGAAGTCTACGCTTGTCTTTTGGAAAGGGGATCCTTTCGTGGAAAAGAAGGACGTATGTATCGGCTCGGAAGTCACGCCAGCCTTAAACCACATTTACCTGAGTAGGCTTGATCACAAGTTAAACGATGATTTAAAGCAAATGGTCATTATTGTATTTCGTTACGTTAATGACTACCTCGTCTAATCCCATAGTCTAAAAAATGTTGGGAAAATATTGGGGCGTGAAGAGTTTTTTTTTCCACCACCAGGAAACGCTGGGCAGTATCTGCATAAAAGGGCAGAGATTGGCCGACAAGGCTAACGCAGATAAAGAACCCCCCCCCCCCCTCTCCCCACGCTCCGCCCCCCAGGAGATGCCCCTATGCACAGTGCAATGGCTGCACTTGAGCATCGGCGTCGTGGTTAACTTCGGAGACTGTCACCAATACTGAGGCAGTACGCATTTCCCAAACAATGTGACAAGTAACAACATTCATATACCTAAATATATGCGGAACATCACGGCAACGTTAACGCCGACGCCAACGCTGGCGACTATGGTGAAAATTCGCTCGGAGTGTCCATATAAATAATATATCAATAATACGTAGAGAATACGTAGTGTAGCATCAGATTTATTCTGACGATGGGACTGTAAATAGGTTGCCAGACGACCATTTCAGTAGTGTCGGTGACTTTACTTATCGCACGGATTTTCGTCAAGGCCAGAGCAGATTTTGTAACGAGGGCGTTTTTACTCAATGCGTGTCTCGACAACATCGTAAAACAATTTCATATGGCTTGAAGAGTTGCACAGCTGGCAAAAGCTTGTAACTTTAGCGGCATGCCAATAACGAATTTGCCTGCGAAATAGAAGAAAGAAATAAGTTATAACTTTCTTATCCTTGGAATAGGATGCAGAGGTACGCGTCTTCCGTGGCTGAAAAACATGTTTTCGTCAGCGACTTTCAAACAGCCCACACCGGTCGACCTAGTTCACTAAATTGCGACAGCGTGCTCGGTGAGACAAAATGTTTTTAATCAATGCTCTTTTTTCTCCGGTTCATGGCACAAACAAGAGCTTGGCTCACCTTCGCCTAGCCATATCCGTTCTGAGTCAATAGCTGCACGTTCTATGCCGCCTCAAATATTTCCTAGCGCGCTACAAAACGCTGGAGGGCCTGAAGTCGTGCTCATTTCAACGACAGCAGTTTTTGAAATGTGCATCTGGTGTTTCGAACAGAAACTTCTGGCTGAATTCCGTCGTTTCTATCCCACACACAATGTCTGTAAGCACAGACGTAGAACATGGAGCAGTGCGAAATGACGCAGGATCGAAAATCACGCCCACATTTTTCTAGCTGCGTTTTCGGTGAAAACAGACTCACGATTCATGGAACTGGAGCGCTTAGCGGCCCTGCGTAGAAGCAGACACAGCACATAAAATGAAACGAGAAATTTCAAGCGATCGTGTCATATTTGTTCCAGTTTAGGAACGCAAGTTTATGGCAGGAAAGAAGAATTATTCAGACTTCCGGATCATGAAAATGAAATCTGCGCAGGAAACAAAATCCACGAAATTATGCGATTGTTTCGACTCCGAACTAATTTAAAGCAACAATATCAAGTTTTGGCCACCTCAATCTTCTCAAGACTAACTTCTTTCCAATGCACACAACACGATCCTCGTCTGCTCCATTTTTGCCAGTTGTGGGACCACAAATGCGTGCACAGATGCCAACACTCTCAAAGTGCCGGTGGGACACGGAATGCTCGATGAATTACCAATGCGTCACAGCTGTGTGATAGTGTCGTGATTGGCGCATACAGATCACAGCTGCTCATGGCCGGAAGGGCGTTAGTTCGAATCAAAGGGGCGATAGTGGTTATGGTATAAGTTTCCTTTACGCTATGCGATATTGAAGTTGAGGTGACTTGATGACGATGGCCGTATAGTCTTTAGTGCAACGGAAACGCCAACGAGAACCCAGCAACCCCAGTTTTGAGCCTTTGAAGGGTATCGCTGTTGTAAAACGGCTTGGACCACATATTTCAGCCACTCACAAATATTAAATTAGGTTAACTAACCAAGATCACTGAAGCGAAGGGCTCGCAATATTTTCAGTCTGCCAGCATTAACTTACAAGAGCAAAATTTTGAGGATAACCAAGAAGCTTCTGAAAGAAGATAAGAACCACGCTGTAAGCGAAGGAGAGGAAATTACAGGCGTAACGCTAAGAGATCATAAGATGGCTGCTTGCTCTGTCAGAAAACATGGACGGGTACCCTTCACTTGATGAGATTAAAAATAGAAAGCCGTGTTGGGAAGGTCGTGTAAGGCGCAAGAGCATTGGCGCAATGGTTCGTGCGTGCAATGAAGGCTTTGGTAAACTAAATGGTGTAATGATATTGTTACGTGTCATTACCCCATTCTGAAGGTGCTCAGCAGGACGACGAAGAGGATGATCACAGGAGCTCGTTCGTGTTTTGAGGGTTATTCTGCCGTCTTGGCTGTGGCTTCTCTGTGCATATCTTGTAAATATAACTTTGCCTAACCTTTATCTACGTCACATTTTTGGTGGAAGTTCGGGGTAAGAACTCGTTACGACGGAGCTCCGCAGCTGCCGTCGCTTGTATTTTTCCACAATGGAAGAAGAGGCAGCCTCTTCCTCAGCAGCGGCAACATCAACGGTTGTCCTTGAGCAGCAGAGAGATCTGGGCACGTTTTCCGGAACCGATGACGTCGATATTTATTTATTTATCTATTTATTTATAGCCTCAGGGCCAAAGGCATTACAGAGGGGAGTGAGTAATATAACATACAAAGACAATCAATAGGATACTGTGAATTTTGCTAAAACACAAATTCAACATTCTCCAAAATAAACAAAGATTGTTAGTTCATCGTGAAATTGTTGATTATTTTCGATGGCTGCAATATCGGGGGGAGTGGGAGGGGGAGGGAGCGGTTTCATTCGACAGATGTCCGGGGAAGGTAAGACTGGAAAAAAGCTTTAGTATTGCGTTTTTTGATGCCAACATTGTACCGATGATCAATGCGACGGGAGATGTATTCTGGTGGTGAAATAAAATCGTCGTGTAGCGTGATGTGATTATATACCTTGTGGAATAGAGTTAGGCGACTGACCTCCCGGCGAGATTCTGAAGGTGGGAGGGAAAGGTTAGTTTTCAAGGCTGTGGTACTTGCGACATGGTTGTAATCTGAAAAGATGAAGCGAACGACAATTTTTTTATGAGTTCTAGAGAAGATACAAGATTTTCATTCGCAAGGCCCCATATAGATGACGCTTAATCAAGTTTAAGTCGTATTAGTGTTTTATAAAGTAGGACCTTAAGGGCGATGGAGCAGCAGAGAAGTTGCGACGTAAATGTTATTGTTACTTATCGGAAAACTACACAGTCGTCAGCAAAACGGTGGATGGTAGAAGATACCCTGGATGGAAGGTCATTAATATAAATTAAATATAGGAGTGGTCCGACGACAGATTCTTGTGGTACACCAGATAGCACATTAGTAAGCGGTGAGGTTGTGCTATTAGTGAAAACGAAGTGCCAGCGATATGGATGACTGGTTGGCCCTATACCAGCGTGTAACTAAAGACAACCGATGGGACGATACGGTCATGCTGGCGAATAATATATTTTACTTACAAGCATCAGCAAATGTATGGTTCGGGAATCATGTAGCTGAAATCGGAAGTTGAGATTCCTGCAAACAAAAGATGCGTGATCTGTTTGGAAAGGCCATTGATCGTGCGGCTGTGGCGAAGAAGGCACTGGTGTTACATGCCCAAACATCTACGCAGTCCTATCTTATACACAGGACATGCTGGCACTTTGTCACAAGGCGGAAGATGACATGACGGAGTCAAAGTGGGACGTGTTTTAAAAGGCATAGCAGATGATGCATTCAATATTTTCACTTGCAACGACTGCAAGATGGTCGACTTCATCATACGGGAGTGCAAGCGTTTTGAAAACGCAAAAAGTTGACGCATCGCTCACCAGTTCATGCGACTGCCTCACGCGACAGAAACATTGCCGTGGGAACATGTACGTGCACCACAGGTACTGCCCACCATGGAGCATGTCACCAAGATTATTCGACGCGAAATTGAGGCCATGTCTCCCGCTTCTGTCTGCTCCTGGGGCCACAACGTTGAATGAATGTTAAAAAAGCCGGAACGAGCATTTATATACAATAAAATAAACATTTTCTCATTTCACAAGGTGTCTTGCGTCTTTATGAAATTGCGCCTGCCACGTATTCGATGGAGGCTTGTAAAGATCGTTCCGATCTTTACAGATAATATACAGATAAGATAAGATTTTTACTTATTAATAAAGTGATTTCGCAAGAAACCCGCCCACGGTTGAGTTGTAGAAGCCCAAAGAAAAGAAAACGCGTCGGTCAGCGCAGCCGGCGTAGCGTGCACCAGCTAGCGTTCAAAATGGGCGCGCCCAAAACAGAAACCGGAAGTGTGGCTCAGGTGTCAACGGCGATGGCTTGGTGCGCTGCAGTCCATTCGGCCGCTGGGCTCTGTGGGAGTGTACGCACTTGTTGAATCCTTTCTCTATGGGGACACCATGTCGAAGGACGATATTCTTGACAAAGAAGATAGCTACATCTGAAGCAGTAGCTCGCTGAACGGCTTGGGTTTCGCAGTATTGAGTAAGGTAACCGGTGGCAACAACGATCCAGTGGTTATCAGCCGAAGACTTGTTCCAAAGGTCACCAAGGAGGTCGTAGAGGCTGAAGCAGACCGGCTGATTTTATTGGTGCAACTTAGGCACATTGGCACTCTCGACAACTTCTGACGACTGCTTCACGGTTTTTGCGAGTTTTAGCAGGTAGTACTTCTGCTTGATACTTGCCAGAGTGATTCTTGCCACTTGTACCGTGTTACACGTGTTCAAAATTTCAAACAACTATTGTTTCAACAGTTACGGAGCTAGCCAGCGACACATCTCATCGCAAATCGCCGGCGTGAAAGAAAACAGCCACCAAGTTGAAGTCTGTCCTCACGTACGCATATCGTTCAGTCCTGTACTTCCTGAACGGCAACCCTTATGCGGTATCCATCCCCAGCATCTCGGATCAAATGAATTTTCTAACAGCGACCTGCAGCTGCTAAAAACGTTGCTCCTTATGTAGCTGTGCAAATACCCACTCGCGTCGGACTTTCAGAAGCGATGTACCCAATAAGCCTGCCTTCAGCTCTTTCTCATCGTCATAGAAGCCGGTACGTGGCGGCCCTCATATTTCGGAGACAGCGTCACGTCGTTCATCTTGACTTTTCTTGCTTGGTTCATCTTGTTCCTTCTAGCCGAAGTTCACTTCCGTATCCCTCGACCTCTGTGACAAAATTCTCGTGATGTATGTGAATATATAGTGTCCAGTGGAAGGAAAGTAAGGGTCTACAGACTGGAGGCTATATACGGCGGTGGCATGGCCATCTTCCTGCAGCTGCTTGCTGAATTAAGGGGCATTCTTCGAGGTATCTCATTTGTTTACGCTCTTGAGCTTTGCATTGTTACGCGTGAAGCGACATTGAACTGATCGGCAGAAGGTCTGAGGGAAATGCTATGGAGTAAACTATGGGTGGTGAGAAGTTCAAGTCTGCTACCGGTGATGCCGAAGACTGGCCTGCCGAATGTTCACAGTACGAAAATTTGCAGTCAGGGCAGTGTGCTTGTACTTGTGTAGCTTGTGTATATAATGTGCTTCTACTTGTGCAGCTTGTCTATAATGTGCGTATATACGATGCATCAGTGAGTCCTTTCGTGTATTGCACTTGTCATCTGCAGTAGCAGGCGTTGCGTCAGACCGGGCAAACCACTCCGGCACTCTCTAAAGCATGTCACTCTCCATTTCTACGAAGCCAAGATGGCCCTCTCCAACCGAACACATCCGACCCTGCTCTGGTGGCCGCTCGTGCGGCATGTTCAGCACATCGAGGGAATTTCTCAACACCAAAACAGCACATGACAAAGTAACACAAGCACCGACGATTCGAACAAAAGAGCCGTCTGTAACTAACGCTGGTCTCTTGAAAACCTACACTTTGAGGGCTGCTGCCTGCCTCGCCTCAATTATCAGGGCACCACCTTGAGCATTAACTGTTGTTATGCCTCCTTCCTCGATGCGCGTTGCTGAGTTTTACCTCATCGCCATGTCACTAATGTGTCACTGTTCCGCTTCGTCGTTGTCGTCCTCCTTTGGGTGTCATTGTCCTGATTCCGTCATGATTCCGTACGTTGCCGGTGTCCTGCCAATATCGTCATATGTATTCATGACATTGTTGTTCTGCTGTTGTCTTATCGTTGTCGTCAGACACACGCTCGCCTTAAATACACAATTTCTCGCCTTATACGAGGGCATATGGTGCCATGCGGTAGCCCAAGGCGCAATCACAAGCGAGGCTTGATATTCAGCTCCCAGAGTAGTTAGTAGTTGTAGTAGTAGTAGTAGTAGTAGTAGTAGTAGTAGTAGTAGTAGTAGTAGTAGTAGTAGTAGTAGCCGTACTAGTAATACTAGTAGAAATTATTTAGAGCAAAGGGGGGGTGGGGCGGGCAAGCTTATTCACTTTAATGTGCTACTCTGCAGAAAAAAAAAGGAGTGATACAAGAATAGATTGTGATAATAGCACAAAAATGCTTGATTCCCACACAGTGCTGGATCTGGATAATTTCTTGTTCTCTTTAAGTATAGTAGCGGAGCCAACTCAACAACCTCCCTTGTTCTAGATTTCAGTTATTTAACTAGTATACGCCAATGTGAACAATACTTTTTTGCTGACTTGTGTAAGACAGCAACATGCGAAGTTGGAAGCACTATATTTGCAAACAAAGCATAATCAAATTCATCGCTCCAGGATTTCGGATCATCTGTGTTGGCTGTTAGGTTACGATGGTGCAATCTTTTCATGTGTTTTACGTTGATAATGAGCTTTTGTTTACGATCGGAAGGAGGTTCAGAGATCAACGGGTGGAACCCTGCAACGAGGGGAGGAATAGTGAATTCGATGAGAAGATGTGCAGATGCTTTGTTTGTGCCGAAAAGAAAACAAAACAGGAAAAACGATGCTTTTATTTCGACATAACCAGATTTTTTTCAAGGGAATTTTCCACGTCTCAGTAATTTCTCTCGTCGTATTCGAGTGCTGATTGCCGTGTTATAGTTTGTTAACGAAGCTTTCCCTCAAGTCTAAATATTTTAAGGCAGTTTTCCTAGCCTCTAAAGCCGCTCGAGTTCGCTCTTCTCCTTGAGCGGCCATTTTTCCTAGAAAGTATGCCTTCCAACTACTCTGCCCTTAAACTGGCTCTCTCAACTACTACACGCAGAGACAAAGCAACAGCGCGCGCATTAGATCCCATAGATGAGATGAATATTTACAATTAGTATTAGGGTTAAAATTATATTCGAGTGCTGATTGCCGTGCTATCGTTTGCTAACGAAGCTTTCCCTCAAGTCTAAATATTTTAAGGCAGTTTGTCGTGTGCGTATCGTGGCTACGCACGCTTATATCGCATTCCGTTTCTCTACCACGGCTGCGCTTTAAAACCACGGCGCTGCAGTTTTTGCTTTTCTTTTCTTTCTTCTTCTCCGCCCTTAAACTGGCTCTCTCAACTACTACACGCAGAGACAAAGAAACAGCGCGCGCATTAGATCCCATAGATGAGATGAATATTTACAATTAGTATTAGGGTTATAATTATATTCGAGTGCTGATTGCCGTGCTATCGTTTGCTAACGAAGCTTTCCCTCAAGTCTAAAAATTTTAAGGCAGTTTGTCGTGTGCGTATCATGGCTACGCACGCTTATATCGCATTCCGTTTCTCTACCACGGGTGCGCTTTAAAACCACGGCGCTGCAGTTTTTGCTTTTCTCTTCTTTCTTCTTCTCCGCCCTTAAACTGGCTCTCTTAACTGTACTACACGCAGAGACAAAGAAACAGCGCGCGAATGCGATCCCATAGATGAGATGAATATATATATATATATATATATATATATATATATATATATATATATATATATATATATATATATAGAAAACTATCAGTCATAGCTCTCGTAGTATAGCCCTCTGGGCCGTTTCCTTTTTTTTTTCGAAAGTAGTCCTATTAGGGTTATTATAATTACACGAAGGTACTTCGCCCTCATCAGCAGCAGTCCTTGGTATAGTTATTCTGGCGGCTAGCTTCCCACGCTATGCGTGCCGCCATCGCACCTGGTTAAGCTTTTCCTAGACGCTAGAGCTATGCGTTGTCCGCGCAACCTTGAGCGATCGGAAAGCACGTTTCCCCCTCTTGGCCGGCGGAGAAGGGATGCTTCGTTCCGGCCGCGAAGCTCTCCACATCTCTGTAAGGTGCCTTGTGGATGTCTCGCGCTGAAGATGCCCTCTCGGTGAGCGCATATTTCACCCCTCATCTTTTAAGAGGTTCAATACATACGAGCATTTGTCTAGCAAACCAGATTTTTTTCAAGGGAATTTTCCACGTCTCAGTAATTTCTCTCGTCGTATTCGAGTGCTGATTGCCGTGTTATAGTTTGTTAACGAAGCTTTCCCTCAAGTCTAAATATTTTAAGGCAGTTTTCCTAGCCTCTAAAGCCGCTCGAGTTCGCTCTTCTCCTTGAGCGGCCATTTTTCCTAGAAAGTATGCCTTCCAACTACTCTGCCCTTAAACTGGCTCTCTCAACTACTACACGCAGAGACAAAGCAACAGCGCGCGCATTAGATCCCATAGATGAGATGAATATTTACAATTAGTATTAGGGTTAAAATTATATTCGAGTGCTGATTGCCGTGCTATCGTTTGCTAACGAAGCTTTCCCTCAAGTCTAAATATTTTAAGGCAGTTTGTCGTGTGCGTATCGTGGCTACGCACGCTTATATCGCATTCCGTTTCTCTACCACGGCTGCGCTTTAAAACCACGGCGCTGCAGTTTTTGCTTTTCTTTTCTTTCTTCTTCTCCGCCCTTAAACTGGCTCTCTCAACTACTACACGCAGAGACAAAGAAACAGCGCGCGCATTAGATCCCATAGATGAGATGAATATTTACAATTAGTATTAGGGTTATAATTATATTCGAGTGCTGATTGCCGTGCTATCGTTTGCTAACGAAGCTTTCCCTCAAGTCTAAAAATTTTAAGGCAGTTTGTCGTGTGCGTATCATGGCTACGCACGCTTATATCGCATTCCGTTTCTCTACCACGGGTGCGCTTTAAAACCACGGCGCTGCAGTTTTTGCTTTTCTCTTCTTTCTTCTTCTCCGCCCTTAAACTGGCTCTCTTAACTGTACTACACGCAGAGACAAAGAAACAGCGCGCGAATGCGATCCCATAGATGAGATGAATATATATATATATATATATATATATATATAGAAAACTATCAGTCATAGCTCTCGTAGTATAGCCCTCTGGGCCGTTTCCTTTTTTTTTTTCGAAAGTAGTCCTATTAGGGTTATTATAATTACACGAAGGTACTTCGCCCTCATCAGCAGCAGTCCTTGGTATAGTTATTCTGGCGGCTAGCTTCCCACGCTATGCGTGCCGCCATCGCACCTGGTTAAGCTTTTCCTAGACGCTAGAGCTATGCGTTGTCCGCGCAACCTTGAGCGATCGGAAAGCACGTTTCCCCCTCTTGGCCGGCGGAGAAGGGATGCTTCGTTCCGGCCGCGAAGCTCTCCACATCTCTGTAAGGTGCCTTGTGGATGTCTCGCGCTGAAGATGCCCTCTCGGTGAGCGCATATTTCACCCCTCATCTTTTAAGAGGTTCAATACATACGAGCATTTGTCTAGCAAACCAGATTTTTTTCAAGGGAATTTTCCACGTCTCAGTAATTTCTCTCGTCGTATTCGAGTGCTGATTGCCGTGTTATAGTTTGTTAACGAAGCTTTCCCTCAAGTCTAAATATTTTAAGGCAGTTTTCCTAGCCTCTAAAGCCGCTCGAGTTCGCTCTTCTCCTTGAGCGGCCATTTTTCCTAGAAAGTATGCCTTCCAACTACTCTGCCCTTAAACTGGCTCTCTCAACTACTACACGCAGAGACAAAGCAACAGCGCGCGCATTAGATCCCATAGATGAGATGAATATTTACAATTAGTATTAGGGTTAAAATTATATTCGAGTGCTGATTGCCGTGCTATCGTTTGCTAACGAAGCTTTCCCTCAAGTCTAAATATTTTAAGGCAGTTTGTCGTGTGCGTATCGTGGCTACGCACGCTTATATCGCATTCCGTTTCTCTACCACGGCTGCGCTTTAAAACCACGGCGCTGCAGTTTTTGCTTTTCTTTTCTTTCTTCTTCTCCGCCCTTAAACTGGCTCTCTCAACTACTACACGCAGAGACAAAGAAACAGCGCGCGCATTAGATCCCATAGATGAGATGAATATTTACAATTAGTATTAGGGTTATAATTATATTCGAGTGCTGATTGCCGTGCTATCGTTTGCTAACGAAGCTTTCCCTCAAGTCTAAAAATTTTAAGGCAGTTTGTCGTGTGCGTATCATGGCTACGCACGCTTATATCGCATTCCGTTTCTCTACCACGGGTGCGCTTTAAAACCACGGCGCTGCAGTTTTTGCTTTTCTCTTCTTTCTTCTTCTCCGCCCTTAAACTGGCTCTCTTAACTGTACTACACGCAGAGACAAAGAAACAGCGCGCGAATGCGATCCCATAGATCATATGAATATATATATATATATATATATATATATAGAAAACTATCAGTCATAGCTCTCGTAGTATAGCCCTCTGGGCCGTTTCCTTTTTTTTTTCGAAAGTAGTCCTATTAGGGTTATTATAATTACACGAAGGTACTTCGCCCTCATCAGCAGCAGTCCTTGGTATAGTTATTCTGGCGGCTAGCTTCCCACGCTATGCGTGCCGCCATCGCACCTGGTTAAGCTTTTCCTAGACGCTAGAGCTATGCGTTGTCCGCGCAACCTTGAGCGATCGGAAAGCACGTTTCCCCCTCTTGGCCGGCGGAGAAGGGATGCTTCGTTCCGGCCGCGAAGCTCTCCACATCTCTGTAAGGTGCCTTGTGGATGTCTCGCGCTGAAGATGCCCTCTCGGTGAGCGCATATTTCACCCCTCATCTTTTAAGAGGTTCAATACATACGAGCATTTGTCTAGCAAACCAGATTTTTTTCAAGGGAATTTTCCACGTCTCAGTAATTTCTCTCGTCGTATTCGAGTGCTGATTGCCGTGTTATAGTTTGTTAACGAAGCTTTCCCTCAAGTCTAAATATTTTAAGGCAGTTTTCCTAGCCTCTAAAGCCGCTCGAGTTCGCTCTTCTCCTTGAGCGGCCATTTTTCCTAGAAAGTATGCCTTCCAACTACTCTGCCCTTAAACTGGCTCTCTCAACTACTACACGCAGAGACAAAGCAACAGCGCGCGCATTAGATCCCATAGATGGGATGAATATTTACAATTAGTATTAGGGTTAAAATTATATTCGAGTGCTGATTGCCGTGCTATCGTTTGCTAACGAAGCTTTCCCTCAAGTCTAAATATTTTAAGGCAGTTTGTCGTGTGCGTATCGTGGCTACGCACGCTTATATCGCATTCCGTTTCTCTACCACGGCTGCGCTTTAAAACCACGGCGCTGCAGTTTTTGCTTTTCTTTTCTTTCTTCTTCTCCGCCCTTAAACTGGCTCTCTCAACTACTACACGCAGAGACAAAGAAACAGCGCGCGCATTAGATCCCATAGATGAGATGAATATTTACAATTAGTATTAGGGTTATAATTATATTCGAGTGCTGATTGCCGTGCTATCGTTTGCTAACGAAGCTTTCCCTCAAGTCTAAAAATTTTAAGGCAGTTTGTCGTGTGCGTATCATGGCTACGCACGCTTATATCGCATTCCGTTTCTCTACCACGGGTGCGCTTTAAAACCACGGCGCTGCAGTTTTTGCTTTTCTCTTCTTTCTTCTTCTCCGCCCTTAAACTGGCTCTCTTAACTGTACTACACGCAGAGACAAAGAAACAGCGCGCGAATGCGATCCCATAGATGAGATGAATATATATATATATATATATATATATATATATATATATATATAGAAAACTATCAGTCATAGCTCTCGTAGTATAGCCCTCTGGGCCGTTTCCTTTTTTTTTCGAAAGTAGTCCTATTAGGGTTATTATAATTACACGAAGGTACTTCGCCCTCATCAGCAGCAGTCCTTGGTATAGTTATTCTGGCGGCTAGCTTCCCACGCTATGCGTGCCGCCATCGCACCTGGTTAAGCTTTTCCTAGACGCTAGAGCTATGCGTTGTCCGCGCAACCTTGAGCGATCGGAAAGCACGTTTCCCCCTCTTGGCCGGCGGAGAAGGGATGCTTCGTTCCGGCCGCGAAGCTCTCCACATCTCTGTAAGGTGCCTTGTGGATGTCTCGCGCTGAAGATGCCCTCTCGGTGAGCGCATATTTCACCCCTCATCTTTTAAGAGGTTCAATACATACGAGCATTTGTCTAGCAAACCAGATTTTTTTCAAGGGAATTTTCCACGTCTCAGTAATTTCTCTCGTCGTATTCGAGTGCTGATTGCCGTGTTATAGTTTGTTAACGAAGCTTTCCCTCAAGTCTAAATATTTTAAGGCAGTTTTCCTAGCCTCTAAAGCCGCTCGAGTTCGCTCTTCTCCTTGAGCGGCCATTTTTCCTAGAAAGTATGCCTTCCAACTACTCTGCCCTTAAACTGGCTCTCTCAACTACTACACGCAGAGACAAAGCAACAGCGCGCGCATTAGATCCCATAGATGAGATGAATATTTACAATTAGTATTAGGGTTAAAATTATATTCGAGTGCTGATTGCCGTGCTATCGTTTGCTAACGAAGCTTTCCCTCAAGTCTAAATATTTTAAGGCAGTTTGTCGTGTGCGTATCGTGGCTACGCACGCTTATATCGCATTCCGTTTCTCTACCACGGCTGCGCTTTAAAACCACGGCGCTGCAGTTTTTGCTTTTCTTTTCTTTCTTCTTCTCCGCCCTTAAACTGGCTCTCTCAACTACTACACGCAGAGACAAAGAAACAGCGCGCGCATTAGATCCCATAGATGAGATGAATATTTACAATTAGTATTAGGGTTATAATTATATTCGAGTGCTGATTGCCGTGCTATCGTTTGCTAACGAAGCTTTCCCTCAAGTCTAAAAATTTTAAGGCAGTTTGTCGTGTGCGTATCATGGCTACGCACGCTTATATCGCATTCCGTTTCTCTACCGGAAGAAGAAGAAGTGCTAGCGCAGCGGACGCACTTCGCGACGGCTCTGCCTTAATGAATGTTTTCCGCTGAATTATCGAGTCAAATACCTGAAAACCGACCACCATCGGATAGAGCAAATCGACCCGAACCCAGGGACACCGAGACCCGGGGTGAGCGACCATTTTCGAAGATTTTTCGAAGTGAGAAGCACAGCTAAGCTTAACGCCGACTAGGCCTATAGCGGAAGCCTACCGGGCCCCGCTAGGGCGGAAAACGGTGTCGCAGTGTAAGCCAGAGGTTCGGAAGCACTTCCGAAATGGAGGTAGACGAGGCAGAAGTGGGGGAAACCCTGAATACCAAGCCGAGAGAAGAAAGAAATGATCCCGCGAGCCGAGCCGAGGACGGCGACGCGGATGGATGGATCAGAGTTACGCACAAAAGAAAGGGCCGGGCGAATACTACCCAAGAGGCAGACAAGCAAGGCACCCGCTGGAGAAGCCCGACGCGCAAAGGCGGGAAGAGCATAGTGAACAAGATTCTACGAGCAAGCAAGATGCCCAGGCTACCTAGAGACGACATCAAGATAATCGTAAGACCGAGAGACGGGCTGAACATCAGAAACACGTGCAGCGCCAGCCTAGACGAGGCGATACGCAATGAAGCAGGAGTGAGCAGCGACGAAATCATCACGATCTGCCCCAACCACACGCAAAACATCTTGGTGGTAAGCACACCTGACGAGACGACGGCGACTAAAGTCGCCAAAATCAAGGAACTAACAATCAACGGGAGGCAACACGCGACCAACGCGTACGTCTCGGCACCAGAAGAGATGGCCAAGGGGATAATCCGCAATATTCCCCTTAATTACACACAAGACCAGCTCTTGCACGCACTGGTGAACGTGAGGAACCCTTCCCTGGCGTACGCCAAGAGACTGGGCAGCACGACCACCGTGATACTACTGTACGAGGGCAACAGGGTCCCCGCGTGGGCGCACTTCAACAGCATCATGATGAGAGTATCCCTCTATCGGAAACAAATAGACTTATGCAAAGAGTGCGGCAGGCTCGGGCACAGACCCGATGTGTGCCCCAGACCGGACGACAAGCTGTGCCCGGCGTGCGGTAGCAAAAACCCGGACAAAGACCACGAATGCACACCTAAATGCAAGCTCTGCGGAGAAGCTCACCCCACGGCGGACCGGACTTGCAGGGCTAAATACAAGACGCCGTACATGGTAAAACTAAGAAGATGGACAGCGAGAAGAAACGAGGAAGAACTCTTGCGAGTAGCCGGCTCACAAGACCCTGACGGCGGGGAAAGCAACCACAGACAACCATCTCCCGCACCCAGATCCAAGTCCAGGTCCAGATCCAGATCCATGTCCAGGCCGGGTGCGCGGGGACGACCGATCTCGAGGTCCAGGGACAGATCCAGATCCAGGTCTAGGCCGGGAGCGCGGGGACGACCGACCTCGAGGTCCAGGTCCAGGAACAGGGACAGGACCGGGAGTGGGTCCATATCCACCTCGAGGGGGACGAAGCCCGACACGAAGGGGAAGAAGCAAGAACAGACGACACCAGCAAAGGTGAGCTGGTCAGACGTAGTGGCCAATCGCGAATCGGGAAGGTCCGGCAATACCAGTAACGATAGGGGCAGGTACGATCACATAGAGGAACGCGTGAAGGAATATCGAACGGAAAACCAGCTACTCAGACATGAGCTAGAAAAGGCAAAAAAACAAAACAGCGAATCAGCCAAAAAAATTGACGAACTACAGAAAACACTTAATGAAATACTTACCAAAATGCAGACACAATCGTCGCCCCCGTCAGCCGCCTTCGCCTCCATCTCCACCCCATCCACTGAAGCCATGGAGGAGGAAGTGGATATCTTAGCAGATGTAGCACACCCACTGGGCGCCAAGCGTAAAATCCCGGAGACCAAGACCAACGAACAGGTCGCTTCGGTACAGGAGGTCAAGAGACCCCGACCTAGCACAAAAAAAACTGACGTGCTTGAGGACATGCTCAACAAGCTCTCTGACAAAATGGAGAAAATGTTCGAGATGCTGGCGGCGCGCATTAGTGACAGCGAGGCAGAGAGGAAGGCGCAGGCCCTAAAGTACGACAGGCGGCTCGCAGAGCTGGAGAAGAAGCTCTCGTAAAGATGGCGGGCACCAAAAAGGGAAGACTCGTCATCTGGCAGTGGAACTGCCGCAGCTTCTCAAACAAAAAAGCAACAATGACACAACACATTAAATTGACCGCAAAAAGACAAAAGCCCGACGTAATCATTCTCCAGGAAACATTCGACCACGCCAAAATTGCCGGGTACGCCACCCACAAACAACGCACAAAAGGGACGGGGAGGGACATAGTCGTGACCACATTAGTCAAAAAAGGACTGGTCGCGATCCCGAGAATTATGAGAAACATTACGGACATTAGCCACATCCTCATAGAAGTCGTGCCACGCAGCAAGAAGGAGAGCAGCACTTTCGTCCTGAACGTCTACAGCAGCCCGTCCAAAAAGGGCCTAACACACAATTTCGAAGATTTAATAAACGAAACGTTGACCATCGCCGGCGACAACAGGCTCGTCATCGGTGGAGACTTCAACGCTCCACACACGCAATGGGGATATGGACACTCGTCCAAGAAGGGAAAAAATCTGGCCGACCTCATAGAAAAGGCCGGCCTAACCCTTCTCAACGAGCCGGCTTCACACACCAGAGTGGGTGCGGGCCCCCATAGGGACACCACACCAGACCTAACGCTATGCAGGAGAGCCGGGAGAATCACCTGGGAGAACACCTTCGAGGACCTGGGGAGCGATCACAGGATACTCAGCATAGCCCTAGGAGAGGCGCGCGTCACGAAGGGAATAAAACATAAGTTCCGGCTAGTAGACTGGGACAAATTCCGCAAAATCAGAGACGAAAAAGAACAGGGACCCATAAGAAACATAGAGGAATGGAACGGAGAGCTGCTACGAGACGTAGAAAAGGCCACGACCGAGATGGAGTGGGACGACTGGGAGGCTCGACGCGAACATGAAGACGATGACAGCGGTGGTGGTCACTCTCCGCGGATGGACAGCAGGCTCGCGCACCTCGTACAAGCCAAAAAATCCATCCAGAAACGGCTGCAAGGGCAAAAACACAATAGAAATCTAAGGCGCAAAATCGCGGAACTAAACAAGACCATCGAAGCACACTGTGCCCAGTTATGCAATCAGGATTGGGACGAGGTATGCGACGCCATGGACGGCAACATCAACACGGGCAAGACGTGGAAGATCCTCAAGCACCTGCTCGACCCGTCGGGAACGAAGACAGCGGCGAAAGCGGAAATGACCAAGCTCAGACACAAGTACAAAGGAAACATCCGTGAAATGGGTGATGAAATCGTCAAGCTCTACCTTGAGAGACCTCCAGCCGTTGAACACCGGAACTACTCGGGCTCTCCCAACGAGGACCTCGACAGAGATTTCTCCCAGCAAGAAATCAAGGCGGTCCTGCAGACCATCAAGACCAAGTCGGCTCCGGGCCCCGACAAAGTGACCAACAAGATGCTCCGGAATCTGGACGACCAGGCAACGAGCCGCTTGACAGACTACATCAACGAGTGCTGGCGGAACGGCAGGATACCCGACGAATGGAAGAGGTCCGACGTGATCCTCATCCCGAAGCCGGGTAAACCCTTAGAAATACAGAACATGCGGCCGATCTCTCTCACTTCCTGCGTTGGTAAAGTGATGGAGCACGCTTGCCTGAGTAGAGTTAACGGCTACCTGGAGTCAAACGACCTGTACCACAGCAACACGATTGGCTTCAGAAGAGGGCTCTCTACACAAGACGCCATGATACAACTAAAGGAGCAAGTCATAGATACCACGGGGCGGGGCTTGAGGGCAATACTTGGACTTGATCTAAAGAAGGCCTTCGACAGGGTCAAGCACACGGCCATACTCGACAGAATCGTGCAACTCGGCCTGGGCGAACGAACGTATAATTTTATCCGAAATTTCCTTACGGGAAGAACAGCCAGAATCAGACTGGACGAGGAGGAGAGTATCCAGGTGGACATGGGCAGCGCTGGCACGCCGCAAGGGTCCGTCGTGTCACCGATGCTCTTCAACCTCGTCATGATCGGACTATCGGAAAAACTGGACCGAATAGAAGGCATTAATCACACCGTTTATGCAGACGACATTACGATTTGGACCACGAAAGACGCAAGCGAGGGCGATATGGAGAACAGGCTTCAAGGGGCGGTGGAGGCAATCGAAAATCATCTAGAGGGCACCGGACTTGAATGCTCGCCGGAAAAATCGGAATTGCTGCTCTACCGCCCCAGGAGGTTCGGCAAACCGCCCAGAGACGTAGCGGAACTACACAAAAGGGGAATCAGATTAACCACGAGGAAAGGCACGGAGATACCCATGGTCCAAAAGATTAGAGTCCTAGGTCTCTGGATCGAAGCCAGGGGAACAAACACGGAAACTATAACACGCCTGGAAAAGAAAGTCACGGCGGCCATTCGGCTAATACAGAGAGTCTCCAACAACAGGAGGGGCATTAAAGAAAGAAACGTCGTACGGCTCGTTCAGGCCTTCGCGATCAGCCACGTCGCGTACGTGGCGGCATTCGTCCACTGGAACAAGGCCGAGAAAGACAGGATCGACGCGCTCATTAGAAAAGCGTACAGAACAGCTCTGGGTCTCCCCCAATACACAAGAAACGAAAGGTTACTACAACTCGGCGTGCATAACACGCTGGAGGAGATCGCAGAAGCACAGAGAATAGCGCAACTCGAAAGACTCTCCGGAACCAAGGCGGGCAGAGAAATCATGGAAAAGATCGGCATAAACTACCACGGAATGAACGGCCCCAAGATGCAGATTCACCCAGACGTCCGAGCCGCAATTAACACGGAAAATATCCCGAAGAACATGCACCCCGTGCACAATGTCGAGAGAAGGAAATGCCGCACGAAAACGATTCTCAAAAACCACGGCGCGCGGGAGGGGGTGCTCTTCGTAGACGCCGCGCGGTACCCCCGAAACAGGGACGACAATGGTGGTGTCGGCGCTGACAAAGGTAACTCCCTCTTCGCAATGGCGGTCGTATGCACGAAAGGGAAGACCGTGACTGCGGGCTCCGTAAGGACTAGATCGTCGGAGGCAGCGGAAGAAACGGCAATCGCATTGGCTATAATCAGCGGTCGGCAACAATACAGAACAATAATCAGCGACTCCAAGACGGCTATTAGGAATTTCACAAAGGGCTGGGTCTCCACCGAGGCGGCCAAAATCCTGAACCACAGAGCAGAAGACTTTAGGAACGGCACAATTACACCCAAATACCTCAAATGGATCCCGGCACATATGGGAGAAGTTACCATGAGTGCCCCTCCCAACCTCAACGAGAAGGCCCACCGAGTCGCGCGAAAACTAACCCACCGCGGCACGGCCAGTGAAGGCCCAACACCCCGCAACCCCCGGGGAAGGGGGAAGGACTGCGGCGGAGGCGATGGAGAAGACGGAAGAGGCGACGACGACGAAGAAGCGATAAAAGACGACAGGGACAGACTGGTCACGTACCACGACATACTGACACACTACACGAAACAAAGAGAAGCATACCCACAACCCCACAAACAACTCGACAGGTCTCAAGAAACAGATTGGAGAAGATTGCAAACCAGAACGTTCCGAAACCCAGTACACTTAAACAGAATAAATTCAACACAATATCCAGACGCTAGCTGCAAGCTCTGCAAACACGAACACGCAGACATGGCACACATCTTGTGGAAGTGCACACAGATCAGTTCAGTATACGTAGAGGACAACATAGAACCGGACCTTCTCGAGGAGCGATGGCTAAGCGCTCTGACTAGCTCAGAACTAAACGACCAATTATGGGCTATCCAGCGGGCCCGGGCAGCGGTGGAAAGGCTATGCCTCACCGCACACAATGCCCGGGTGGCCTGAGCCCGGGCTGGCAACCTCGCAGGTCCTTTTTCCATTAAAGTTTTTTCCGTCCGTCCGTCCGTTTCTCTACCACGGGTGCGCTTTAAAACCACGGCGCTGCAGTTTTTGCTTTTCTCTTCTTTCTTCTTCTCCGCCCTTAAACTGGCTCTCTTAACTGTACTACACGCAGAGACAAAGAAACAGCGCGCGAATGCGATCCCATAGATGAGATGAATATATATATATATATATATATATATATATATATATATATATATAGAAAACTATCAGTCATAGCTCTCGTAGTATAGCCCTCTGGGCCGTTTCCTTTTTTTTTTCGAAAGTAGTCCTATTAGGGTTATTATAATTACACGAAGGTACTTCGCCCTCATCAGCAGCAGTCCTTGGTATAGTTATTCTGGCGGCTAGCTTCCCACGCTATGCGTGCCGCCATCGCACCTGGTTAAGCTTTTCCTAGACGCTAGAGCTATGCGTTGTCCGCGCAACCTTGAGCGATCGGAAAGCACGTTTCCCCCTCTTGGCCGGCGGAGAAGGGATGCTTCGTTCCGGCCGCGAAGCTCTCCACATCTCTGTAAGGTGCCTTGTGGATGTCTCGCGCTGAAGATGCCCTCTCGGTGAGCGCATATTTCACCCCTCATCTTTTAAGAGGTTCAATACATACGAGCATTTGTCTAGCAAACCAGATTTTTTTCAAGGGAATTTTCCACGTCTCAGTAATTTCTCTCGTCGTATTCGAGTGCTGATTGCCGTGTTATAGTTTGTTAACGAAGCTTTCCCTCAAGTCTAAATATTTTAAGGCAGTTTTCCTAGCCTCTAAAGCCGCTCGAGTTCGCTCTTCTCCTTGAGCGGCCATTTTTCCTAGAAAGTATGCCTTCCAACTACTCTGCCCTTAAACTGGCTCTCTCAACTACTACACGCAGAGACAAAGCAACAGCGCGCGCATTAGATCCCATAGATGAGATGAATATTTACAATTAGTATTAGGGTTAAAATTATATTCGAGTGCTGATTGCCGTGCTATCGTTTGCTAACGAAGCTTTCCCTCAAGTCTAAAAATTTTAAGGCAGTTTGTCGTGTGCGTATCATGGCTACGCACGCTTATATCGCATTCCGTTTCTCTACCACGGGTGCGCTTTAAAACCACGGCGCTGCAGTTTTTGCTTTTCTCTTCTTTCTTCTTCTCCGCCCTTAAACTGGCTCTCTTAACTGTACTACACGCAGAGACAAAGAAACAGCGCGCGAATGCGATCCCATAGATGAGATGAATATATATATATATATATATATATATATATAGAAAACTATCAGTCATAGCTCTCGTAGTATAGCCCTCTGGGCCGTTTCCTTTTTTTTTTTCGAAAGTAGTCCTATTAGGGTTATTATAATTACACGAAGGTACTTCGCCCTCATCAGCAGCAGTCCTTGGTATAGTTATTCTGGCGGCTAGCTTCCCACGCTATGCGTGCCGCCATCGCACCTGGTTAAGCTTTTCCTAGACGCTAGAGCTATGCGTTGTCCGCGCAACCTTGAGCGATCGGAAAGCACGTTTCCCCCTCTTGGCCGGCGGAGAAGGGATGCTTCGTTCCGGCCGCGAAGCTCTCCACATCTCTGTAAGGTGCCTTGTGGATGTCTCGCGCTGAAGATGCCCTCTCGGTGAGCGCATATTTCACCCCTCATCTTTTAAGAGGTTCAATACATACGAGCATTTGTCTAGCAAACCAGATTTTTTTCAAGGGAATTTTCCACGTCTCAGTAATTTCTCTCGTCGTATTCGAGTGCTGATTGCCGTGTTATAGTTTGTTAACGAAGCTTTCCCTCAAGTCTAAATATTTTAAGGCAGTTTTCCTAGCCTCTAAAGCCGCTCGAGTTCGCTCTTCTCCTTGAGCGGCCATTTTTCCTAGAAAGTATGCCTTCCAACTACTCTGCCCTTAAACTGGCTCTCTCAACTACTACACGCAGAGACAAAGCAACAGCGCGCGCATTAGATCCCATAGATGAGATGAATATTTACAATTAGTATTAGGGTTAAAATTATATTCGAGTGCTGATTGCCGTGCTATCGTTTGCTAACGAAGCTTTCCCTCAAGTCTAAATATTTTAAGGCAGTTTGTCGTGTGCGTATCGTGGCTACGCACGCTTATATCGCATTCCGTTTCTCTACCACGGCTGCGCTTTAAAACCACGGCGCTGCAGTTTTTGCTTTTCTTTTCTTTCTTCTTCTCCGCCCTTAAACTGGCTCTCTCAACTACTACACGCAGAGACAAAGAAACAGCGCGCGCATTAGATCCCATAGATGAGATGAATATTTACAATTAGTATTAGGGTTATAATTATATTCGAGTGCTGATTGCCGTGCTATCGTTTGCTAACGAAGCTTTCCCTCAAGTCTAAAAATTTTAAGGCAGTTTGTCGTGTGCGTATCATGGCTACGCACGCTTATATCGCATTCCGTTTCTCTACCACGGGTGCGCTTTAAAACCACGGCGCTGCAGTTTTTGCTTTTCTCTTCTTTCTTCTTCTCCGCCCTTAAACTGGCTCTCTTAACTGTACTACACGCAGAGACAAAGAAACAGCGCGCGAATGCGATCCCATAGATGAGATGAATATATATATATATATATATATATATATATATAGAAAACTATCAGTCATAGCTCTCGTAGTATAGCCCTCTGGGCCGTTTCCTTTTTTTTTTCGAAAGTAGTCCTATTAGGGTTATTATAATTACACGAAGGTACTTCGCCCTCATCAGCAGCAGTCCTTGGTATAGTTATTCTGGCGGCTAGCTTCCCACGCTATGCGTGCCGCCATCGCACCTGGTTAAGCTTTTCCTAGACGCTAGAGCTATGCGTTGTCCGCGCAACCTTGAGCGATCGGAAAGCACGTTTCCCCCTCTTGGCCGGCGGAGAAGGGATGCTTCGTTCCGGCCGCGAAGCTCTCCACATCTCTGTAAGGTGCCTTGTGGATGTCTCGCGCTGAAGATGCCCTCTCGGTGAGCGCATATTTCACCCCTCATCTTTTAAGAGGTTCAATACATACGAGCATTTGTCTAGCAAACCAGATTTTTTTCAAGGGAATTTTCCACGTCTCAGTAATTTCTCTCGTCGTATTCGAGTGCTGATTGCCGTGTTATAGTTTGTTAACGAAGCTTTCCCTCAAGTCTAAATATTTTAAGGCAGTTTTCCTAGCCTCTAAAGCCGCTCGAGTTCGCTCTTCTCCTTGAGCGGCCATTTTTCCTAGAAAGTATGCCTTCCAACTACTCTGCCCTTAAACTGGCTCTCTCAACTACTACACGCAGAGACAAAGCAACAGCGCGCGCATTAGATCCCATAGATGGGATGAATATTTACAATTAGTATTAGGGTTAAAATTATATTCGAGTGCTGATTGCCGTGCTATCGTTTGCTAACGAAGCTTTCCCTCAAGTCTAAATATTTTAAGGCAGTTTGTCGTGTGCGTATCGTGGCTACGCACGCTTATATCGCATTCCGTTTCTCTACCACGGCTGCGCTTTAAAACCACGGCGCTGCAGTTTTTGCTTTTCTTTTCTTTCTTCTTCTCCGCCCTTAAACTGGCTCTCTCAACTACTACACGCAGAGACAAAGAAACAGCGCGCGCATTAGATCCCATAGATGAGATGAATATTTACAATTAGTATTAGGGTTATAATTATATTCGAGTGCTGATTGCCGTGCTATCGTTTGCTAACGAAGCTTTCCCTCAAGTCTAAAAATTTTAAGGCAGTTTGTCGTGTGCGTATCATGGCTACGCACGCTTATATCGCATTCCGTTTCTCTACCACGGGTGCGCTTTAAAACCACGGCGCTGCAGTTTTTGCTTTTCTCTTCTTTCTTCTTCTCCGCCCTTAAACTGGCTCTCTTAACTGTACTACACGCAGAGACAAAGAAACAGCGCGCGAATGCGATCCCATAGATGAGATGAATATATATATATATATATATATATATATATATATATATATATAGAAAACTATCAGTCATAGCTCTCGTAGTATAGCCCTCTGGGCCGTTTCCTTTTTTTTTCGAAAGTAGTCCTATTAGGGTTATTATAATTACACGAAGGTACTTCGCCCTCATCAGCAGCAGTCCTTGGTATAGTTATTCTGGCGGCTAGCTTCCCACGCTATGCGTGCCGCCATCGCACCTGGTTAAGCTTTTCCTAGACGCTAGAGCTATGCGTTGTCCGCGCAACCTTGAGCGATCGGAAAGCACGTTTCCCCCTCTTGGCCGGCGGAGAAGGGATGCTTCGTTCCGGCCGCGAAGCTCTCCACATCTCTGTAAGGTGCCTTGTGGATGTCTCGCGCTGAAGATGCCCTCTCGGTGAGCGCATATTTCACCCCTCATCTTTTAAGAGGTTCAATACATACGAGCATTTGTCTAGCAAACCAGATTTTTTTCAAGGGAATTTTCCACGTCTCAGTAATTTCTCTCGTCGTATTCGAGTGCTGATTGCCGTGTTATAGTTTGTTAACGAAGCTTTCCCTCAAGTCTAAATATTTTAAGGCAGTTTTCCTAGCCTCTAAAGCCGCTCGAGTTCGCTCTTCTCCTTGAGCGGCCATTTTTCCTAGAAAGTATGCCTTCCAACTACTCTGCCCTTAAACTGGCTCTCTCAACTACTACACGCAGAGACAAAGCAACAGCGCGCGCATTAGATCCCATAGATGAGATGAATATTTACAATTAGTATTAGGGTTAAAATTATATTCGAGTGCTGATTGCCGTGCTATCGTTTGCTAACGAAGCTTTCCCTCAAGTCTAAATATTTTAAGGCAGTTTGTCGTGTGCGTATCGTGGCTACGCACGCTTATATCGCATTCCGTTTCTCTACCACGGCTGCGCTTTAAAACCACGGCGCTGCAGTTTTTGCTTTTCTTTTCTTTCTTCTTCTCCGCCCTTAAACTGGCTCTCTCAACTACTACACGCAGAGACAAAGAAACAGCGCGCGCATTAGATCCCATAGATGAGATGAATATTTACAATTAGTATTAGGGTTATAATTATATTCGAGTGCTGATTGCCGTGCTATCGTTTGCTAACGAAGCTTTCCCTCAAGTCTAAAAATTTTAAGGCAGTTTGTCGTGTGCGTATCATGGCTACGCACGCTTATATCGCATTCCGTTTCTCTACCACGGGTGCGCTTTAAAACCACGGCGCTGCAGTTTTTGCTTTTCTCTTCTTTCTTCTTCTCCGCCCTTAAACTGGCTCTCTTAACTGTACTACACGCAGAGACAAAGAAACAGCGCGCGAATGCGATCCCATAGATGAGATGAATATATATATATATATATATATATATATATATATATATATATAGAAAACTATCAGTCATAGCTCTCGTAGTATAGCCCTCTGGGCCGTTTCCTTTTTTTTTTCGAAAGTAGTCCTATTAGGGTTATTATAATTACACGAAGGTACTTCGCCCTCATCAGCAGCAGTCCTTGGTATAGTTATTCTGGCGGCTAGCTTCCCACGCTATGCGTGCCGCCATCGCACCTGGTTAAGCTTTTCCTAGACGCTAGAGCTATGCGTTGTCCGCGCAACCTTGAGCGATCGGAAAGCACGTTTCCCCCTCTTGGCCGGCGGAGAAGGGATGCTTCGTTCCGGCCGCGAAGCTCTCCACATCTCTGTAAGGTGCCTTGTGGATGTCTCGCGCTGAAGATGCCCTCTCGGTGAGCGCATATTTCACCCCTCATCTTTTAAGAGGTTCAATACATACGAGCATTTGTCTAGCAAACCAGATTTTTTTCAAGGGAATTTTCCACGTCTCAGTAATTTCTCTCGTCGTATTCGAGTGCTGATTGCCGTGTTATAGTTTGTTAACGAAGCTTTCCCTCAAGTCTAAATATTTTAAGGCAGTTTTCCTAGCCTCTAAAGCCGCTCGAGTTCGCTCTTCTCCTTGAGCGGCCATTTTTCCTAGAAAGTATGCCTTCCAACTACTCTGCCCTTAAACTGGCTCTCTCAACTACTACACGCAGAGACAAAGCAACAGCGCGCGCATTAGATCCCATAGATGAGATGAATATTTACAATTAGTATTAGGGTTAAAATTATATTCGAGTGCTGATTGCCGTGCTATCGTTTGCTAACGAAGCTTTCCCTCAAGTCTAAATATTTTAAGGCAGTTTGTCGTGTGCGTATCGTGGCTACGCACGCTTATATCGCATTCCGTTTCTCTACCACGGCTGCGCTTTAAAACCACGGCGCTGCAGTTTTTGCTTTTCTTTTCTTTCTTCTTCTCCGCCCTTAAACTGGCTCTCTCAACTACTACACGCAGAGACAAAGAAACAGCGCGCGCATTAGATCCCATAGATGAGATGAATATTTACAATTAGTATTAGGGTTATAATTATATTCGAGTGCTGATTGCCGTGCTATCGTTTGCTAACGAAGCTTTCCCTCAAGTCTAAAAATTTTAAGGCAGTTTGTCGTGTGCGTATCATGGCTACGCACGCTTATATCGCATTCCGTTTCTCTACCACGGGTGCGCTTTAAAACCACGGCGCTGCAGTTTTTGCTTTTCTCTTCTTTCTTCTTCTCCGCCCTTAAACTGGCTCTCTTAACTGTACTACACGCAGAGACAAAGAAACCGCGCGCGAATGCGATCCCATAGATGAGATGAATATATATATATATATATATATATATATATATATATATATATATATATATATAGAAAACTATCAGTCATAGCTCTCGTAGTATAGCCCTCTGGGCCGTTTCCTTTTTTTTTTCGAAAGTAGTCCTATTAGGGTTATTATAATTACACGAAGGTACTTCGCCCTCATCAGCAGCAGTCCTTGGTATAGTTATTCTGGCGGCTAGCTTCCCACGCTATGCGTGCCGCCATCGCACCTGGTTAAGCTTTTCCTAGACGCTAGAGCTATGCGTTGTCCGCGCAACCTTGAGCGATCGGAAAGCACGTTTCCCCCTCTTGGCCGGCGGAGAAGGGATGCTTCGTTCCGGCCGCGAAGCTCTCCACATCTCTGTAAGGTGCCTTGTGGATGTCTCGCGCTGAAGATGCCCTCTCGGTGAGCGCATATTTCACCCCTCATCTTTTAAGAGGTTCAATACATACGAGCATTTGTCTAGCAAACCAGATTTTTTTCAAGGGAATTTTCCACGTCTCAGTAATTTCTCTCGTCGTATTCGAGTGCTGATTGCCGTGTTATAGTTTGTTAACGAAGCTTTCCCTCAAGTCTAAATATTTTAAGGCAGTTTTCCTAGCCTCTAAAGCCGCTCGAGTTCGCTCTTCTCCTTGAGCGGCCATTTTTCCTAGAAAGTATGCCTTCCAACTACTCTGCCCTTAAACTGGCTCTCTCAACTACTACACGCAGAGACAAAGCAACAGCGCGCGCATTAGATCCCATAGATGAGATGAATATTTACAATTAGTATTAGGGTTAAAATTATATTCGAGTGCTGATTGCCGTGCTATCGTTTGCTAACGAAGCTTTCCCTCAAGTCTAAATATTTTAAGGCAGTTTGTCGTGTGCGTATCGTGGCTACGCACGCTTATATCGCATTCCGTTTCTCTACCACGGCTGCGCTTTAAAACCACGGCGCTGCAGTTTTTGCTTTTCTTTTCTTTCTTCTTCTCCGCCCTTAAACTGGCTCTCTCAACTACTACACGCAGAGACAAAGAAACAGCGCGCGCATTAGATCCCATAGATGAGATGAATATTTACAATTAGTATTAGGGTTATAATTATATTCGAGTGCTGATTGCCGTGCTATCGTTTGCTAACGAAGCTTTCCCTCAAGTCTAAAAATTTTAAGGCAGTTTGTCGTGTGCGTATCATGGCTACGCACGCTTATATCGCATTCCGTTTCTCTACCACGGGTGCGCTTTAAAACCACGGCGCTGCAGTTTTTGCTTTTCTCTTCTTTCTTCTTCTCCGCCCTTAAACTGGCTCTCTTAACTGTACTACACGCAGAGACAAAGAAACAGCGCGCGAATGCGATCCCATAGATGAGATGAATATATAAATATATATATATATATATATATATATATATATAGAAAACTATCAGTCATAGCTCTCGTAGTATAGCCCTCTGGGCCGTTTCCTTTTTTTTTTTCGAAAGTAGTCCTATTAGGGTTATTATAATTACACGAAGGTACTTCGCCCTCATCAGCAGCAGTCCTTGGTATAGTTATTCTGGCGGCTAGCTTCCCACGCTATGCGTGCCGCCATCGCACCTGGTTAAGCTTTTCCTAGACGCTAGAGCTATGCGTTGTCCGCGCAACCTTGAGCGATCGGAAAGCACGTTTCCCCCTCTTGGCCGGCGGAGAAGGGATGCTTCGTTCCGGCCGCGAAGCTCTCCACATCTCTGTAAGGTGCCTTGTGGATGTCTCGCGCTGAAGATGCCCTCTCGGTGAGCGCATATTTCACCCCTCATCTTTTAAGAGGTTCAATACATACGAGCATTTGTCTAGCAAACCAGATTTTTTTCAAGGGAATTTTCCACGTCTCAGTAATTTCTCTCGTCGTATTCGAGTGCTGATTGCCGTGTTATAGTTTGTTAACGAAGCTTTCCCTCAAGTCTAAATATTTTAAGGCAGTTTTCCTAGCCTCTAAAGCCGCTCGAGTTCGCTCTTCTCCTTGAGCGGCCATTTTTCCTAGAAAGTATGCCTTCCAACTACTCTGCCCTTAAACTGGCTCTCTCAACTACTACACGCAGAGACAAAGCAACAGCGCGCGCATTAGATCCCATAGATGAGATGAATATTTACAATTAGTATTAGGGTTAAAATTATATTCGAGTGCTGATTGCCGTGCTATCGTTTGCTAACGAAGCTTTCCCTCAAGTCTAAATATTTTAAGGCAGTTTGTCGTGTGCGTATCGTGGCTACGCACGCTTATATCGCATTCCGTTTCTCTACCACGGCTGCGCTTTAAAACCACGGCGCTGCAGTTTTTGCTTTTCTTTTCTTTCTTCTTCTCCGCCCTTAAACTGGCTCTCTCAACTACTACACGCAGAGACAAAGAAACAGCGCGCGCATTAGATCCCATAGATGAGATGAATATTTACAATTAGTATTAGGGTTATAATTATATTCGAGTGCTGATTGCCGTGCTATCGTTTGCTAACGAAGCTTTCCCTCAAGTCTAAAAATTTTAAGGCAGTTTGTCGTGTTTACTCGGAATCAGCAAAAACCGACTATCGCGGACAACATGAGTCTCTTTCCACGTAAGTGTAAGGCTCAGAGGAGGAGCTGTGGCGCTTGAAAGTAGCCTGGGGCCTGACGAACCAACCGACTGAGCTATCTTTCCGGGCAACATCGAAGGGTCACGAGTTCAAATCACCTGTTATGTTCCGTTTTTTTTTTTTTTTTTCCGCCCCTTTTTCTTTCTTTTTTTTTCTTTCTTTTAATGTCTTTTCCTTTATTTTATCACTGTACGGGAACCCTCCTAAAAAAAAAATAAAAAAAAATAGATATATATCTTCAAATATGTAAGGCCTCACATGTGCAGGTCGTAAATACGAGGTTCTCTAGCCGAGTGCCATCCATGCGGTATAACCGAGCTCAGATTGGTCCACCTTGACTGACCAAGTAGGGCACCACTGTAGGTTAAATGAGGCGTGCAACTCCTGCGGGACCCGCCGTGGTTGCTCAGTGGTTATGGTGTTAGACTGCTGAGCACGAGGTCGCGGGATCGGACCCCGACCACGGCGGCCGCATTTCGATGGGGGCGAAATGCGAAAACACCCGTGTACTTAGAATTAAGTGCACGTTAAAGAACCCCAGGTGGTCGAAATTTTCGGAGTCCTCCACTACGGCGTGCATAATCAGAAAGTGGTTTTGTCACGTAAAACCCCATAAATTAATTTTTAATTTAACTCCTACGGGTACGGTAGAGTATCCGTCTCCAGTGCAAGAGGACCGTGATTCAAATCCCGGTGCCGCGCTATTCTCCACCGGAAAATACAAAAAAAAAAAAAAAAAAAAACCGTGTGTTGAGAAAATTGCACAAACAGGCCTGGAGTGCGGCCTGATCCCGGTGACCAGAACCGGTAACGCACTCTCTCACCAGAGCAGGATTGGCCACCCTGGTGCAGTACTTGGCCACAACCTCCTATATGAATACAACAATCGAACCCCGGCCCTCAGTCCCCAGCAGCCGCGAAGCAACTGACCACGGCGGCGGTCAGATCTGTGACGCTGCAGAGGGTGCTAAGAATACCTGGCTCCGGACAGGCCGCCATTGGAATCTGAACCTGGCAACGTTTAACGTTAGAACGCTATCTAGTGAGGCGAGTCTAGCAGTGTTATTGGAGGAATTAGAGGGTAGTAAATGGGATATAATAGGACTCAGTGAGGTTAGGAGGACAAAAGAAGCATATACAGTGCTAAAAAGCGGGCATGTACTGTGTTACCGGGGCTTAGCGGAGAGACGAGAACTAGGAGTCGGATTCCTGATTAATAAGGAAATAGCTGGTAACATACAGGAATTCTATAGCATTAACGAGAGGGTGGCATGTCTTGTTGTGAAACTTAATAAGAGGTGCAAAATGAAGGTTGTACAGGTCTACGCTCCTACATCTAGTCATGATGACCAGGAAGTCGAAAGCTTTTATGAAGACGTAGAATCGGCGATGGGTAAAGTCAAAACAAAATACACTATACTGATGGGCGACTTCAATGCCAGGGTAGGCAAGAAGCAGGCTGGAGACAAGTCAGTGGGGGAATATGGCATAGGCTCTAGGAATAGCAGAGGAGAATTATTAGTAGAGTTTGCAGAACAGAATAATATGCGTATAATGAATACCTTTTTCCGCAAGCGGGTTAGCCGAAAGTGGACGTGGAGGAGCCCGAATGGTGAGACTAGAAATGAAATCGACTTCATACTCTGCGCGAACCCTGGCATCATTCAAGATGTAGACGTGCTCGGCAAGGTACGCTGCAGTGACCACAGGATGGTAAGAACTCGAATTAGCCTAGACTTGAGGAGGGAACGAAAGAAACTGGTACACAAGAAGCCAATCAATGAGTTAGCGGTAAGAGGGAAACTAGAGGAATTCCGGATCAAACTACAGAACAGGTATTCGGCTTTAACTCAGGAAGAGGACCTTAGTGTTGAAGCAATGAACGACAATCTCATGGGCATCATCAAGGAGTGCGCAATAGAAGTCGGTGGTAACGCCGTTAGACAGGAAACCAGTAAGCTATCGCAGGAGACGAAAGATCTGATCAAGAAACGCCAATGTATGAAAGCCTCTAATCCTACAGCTAGAATAGAACTGGCAGAACTTTCTAAGTTAATCAACAAGCGTAAGACAGCGGACATCAGGAACTATAATATGGATAGAATTGAACAGGCTCTCAGGAAAGGAGGAAGCCTAAAAACAGTGAAGAAGAAACTAGGAATAGGCAAGAATCAGATGTGTGCGTTAAGAGACAAAGCCGGCAATATCGTTACTAATATGGACGAGATAGTTCAAGTGGCTGAGGAGTTCTATAGAGATTTATACAGTACCAGTGGCACCCACGACGATAGTGGAAGAGAGAATAGCCTAGAGGAATTCGAAATCCCACAGGTAACGCCAGAAGAAGTAAAGAAAGCCTTAGGAGCTATGCAAAGGGGGAAGGCAGCTGGGGAGGATCAGGTAACAGCAGATTTGTTGAAGGATGGTGGTCAGATTGTTCTAGAGAAACTGGCCACCCTGTATACGCAATGCCTCATAACCTCGAGCGTACCGGAATCTTGGAAGAACGCTAACATAATCCTAATCCATAAGAAAGGGGACGCCAAAGACTTGAAAAATTATAGACCGATCAGCTTACTGTCCGTTGCCTACAAAGTATTTACTAAGGTAATCGCAAATAGAATCAGGAACGCCTTAGACTTCTGTCAACCAAAGGACCAGGCAGGATTCCGTAAAGGCTACTCAACAATAGACCATATTCACACTATCAATCAAGTGATAGAGAAATGTGCAGAATATAACCAACCCTTATATATAGCTTTCATTGATTACGAGAAAGCGTTTGATTCAGTCGAAACCTCAGCAGTCATGGAGGCATTACGGAATCGGGGTGTAGATGAGCCATATGTAAAAATACTGGAAGATATCTATAGCGGCTCCACAGCCACCGTAGTCCTCCACAAAGAAAGCAACAAAATCCCTATAAAGAAAGGCGTCAGACAGGGAGATACGATATCTCCAATGCTATTCACAGCATGTTTACAGGAGGTATTCAGAGGCCTGGAGTGGGAAGAATTGGGGATAAAAGTTGATGGAGAATACCTTAGCAACTTGCGATTCGCTGATGATATTGCCTTGCTTAGTAACTCAGGAGACCAATTGCAATGCATGCTCACTGACCTGGAGAGACAAAGCAGAAGGGTGGGTCTGAAAATTAATCTGCAGAAAACTAAAGTACTGTTTAACAGTCTCGGAAGAGAACAGCAGTTTACGATAGGTAGCGAAACACTGGAAGTGGTAAGGGAATACATCTACTTAGGGCAGGTAGTGACCACGGATCCGGATCATGAGACTGAAATAACCAGAAGAATAAGAATGGGTTGGGGTGCGTTTGGCAGGCATTCTCAAATCATGAACAGTAGGTTGCCACTATCCCTCAAAAGGAAAGTGTACAACAGCTGTGTGTTACCAGTACTCACATATGGGGCAGAAACCTGGAGGCTTACGAAAAGGGTTCTGCTGAAATTGAGAACGACGCAACGAGCTATGGAAAGAAGAATGATGGGTGTAACGTTAAGGGATAAGAAAAGAGCAGATTGGGTGAGGCAACAAACGCGGGTAAACGACATCTTAGTTGAAATCAAGAAAAAGAAATGGGCATGGGCCGGACATGTAATGAGGAGGGAAGATAACCGATGGTCACTAAGAGCTACGGACTGGATTCCAAGAGAAGGGAAGCGTAGCAGGGGGCGGCAGAAAGTTAGGTGGGCAGATGACATTAAGACGTTTGCAGGGACAACATGGCCACAATTAGTACATGACCGGGGCAGTTGGAGAAGTATGGGAGAGGCCTTTGCCCTGCAGTGGGCGTAACTAGGCTGATGATGATGATGATGATGAAAAGCAGAAGGAGTAAGGTAGCTGATTTATGTGGCACTTTTAACGAACTGTGTGGCTAGCAGCAAATTTTCATGTTGGAAAATCGCTGATTGGTGATTGAGAATACTCAGAACTTATGTATGCGTCTTCCGGATGAGGCGATTCAACGTTCGCTTCTCATTTTCCAAACTTGATAAGCATAGCTTTATAATACCATCACATTACGTGGGCCTTCGGAAAAGTAAATATAGTCCTGCCGGTGCTCTGAAACCACATTTGTTGAAGCGCGCTTATCGTAGTACAGTATTCCGAATTTATTGATAGTTCGCTTCGTATCCCGTTTATCGAAAGGAACCACGTTTTTAAACGACTAACAGCAATGCCATACAAGGAGTCAACTTCTGCTATACGGAAAGATAAGCACGCACGATATTGCATTAAAAAAAAGACGCGGTGCTTCTGCATCGTGTTAATGGCCGGGGTTTTGAACTTTAGCAGTGAATTCAATGACACGGGGTGGCGTGACCCGGGTGGCGAACTCATGCCGTCATAGATACGTTACTTAATGCGTATGGTGTTTTCTCTCTTTGCGAACGTTGACTTCTCGACTATTCTGCACGTTTCACCCCTTTTTTGTATGGGCACAGCCGTCTGTGCGCAGCCGTTCATCGAATATTCTTCCGGCATTGGTATATAGGCAGAATTCGAAATAGAGAAACCGTCGCCGCACTCGCATCATCCCGGGTAGAGAGTAAGGTAATGTGGAATCTCAGTGAACAGTTTTTAACCCAGTCAATGAAGTTACCGCGATGGGTCTGTTTTAGAAGCAGCGTGCTGGAGGGAATCGGTAGAAAGCGCATTATTTATTTTTTTCTTTATGTCCCGCAACTTCCAATGGCCTTACCTAGCACTTGCGTAATCTACGGCCCGCGGCAGGAACGCAACAGGGCAAAGGAATGCAGTAATGTAATCCTACGAAACATTTCCACCCAACAACTCAACGTGTCAACGGCCCTGGAGGTCGTAGTCCGCGTAACGGAATGGTTTTATTCGCACACGCCAGACTTTGTTGCGTTGTTAAGCACTAGAGAAACGCGCTTACTGTGCATTTACGTTTCCTCCAAGCTGTCTGGATCTTCCGAAATTGGTGTTGCCTAACTTATCAGAATGATGCAGTCAGCCGGAAAGTGCCCGCGAATAAAAAAAAAATGAATGAGTAAGCACAACCGTGTCACTAGCTTCTGTCAGCATAAGCTGACTGCAATGAACGGGTGACAACGGTGATTGGCGCAGGTTCACTGCGTTTCGCGGTTCATGCGGCTTAATGGGCGGCTTACTATAGCAGTGGGCGTGGAGGGCGTGCCACTCAAGTTGCATTTTGCGCAAGAGAAACGTGCCACGCGGACACTTCTTCCTTACCTTTATCATTATCATGCTACCGTTTCGACAGAAGCTGCATCACGTTCACGCATTGAAAGACATGGCTTGCGCGAATCCATTAGTGGATCGGATCGGCGAGAGAAGCACCCTAGGCCAGACGTTTCTTTGTTGCGCAGCCGACAGAGAGACGTGTATAGACGCGGCAAGAGAGTAGGAGTACAGATGCCTGTCGTTGTTTAGCTGCAATCTTGTTAGTATATTGTGGCTACGAGAGAGAATTAACAAAAAGTTACTATCCCGGCAATGAATACAATTGGGGGTTGAGTGTGTCTGTAGGTTCTCGCTGTCAAAAAAAGTTGACTAAGGAATCTAATACCACTGTAGGTATGTGCAGCTGGGTACCCGAGTTCAGCTGACTTGCAATAACTAACAGCTACGAAGAACTCTGTGCTAGCAAGATGGGACGTGGCTGCACTAATGGGTAGTTGCTCCCGCGAGGACCTTCGTTTATAGACTGATAGGCACCTCTAGCTGACGATGTTGAGAGCCTCCAATACGTGAAGCTGTGGCCAGGGTTATCTTGATAATGTAAAAGATACAGTAAGTAGCCAGAACTCTGGTAGCTAAGTGCCTTGAAACATAGAGAAAGAAAACAGACGGCTAAGCGATAAAAGAAAATGCTTTTGAACTTACGGCCTTCGGGTATACCGCAGGCACTCGATATTATGATTCCTACCAGAATCTTCTAGCGTGAAAATTATTCGTTTATTCTTAAACGTTCCCATGTCTGCTGCATCTTTCTTCTGCTGAATATGGCTAGTTAGCGGTTGAAGAGCGAACAGACGCTGAACTATATAGAGAGTTCTCGTTATTGGCACTTTAAGATCTGAAAAAACAAAATTGAGCTTCTGCAGATGGTTGCGTACGAAGAAACACAGATCTTGATTAAATTGCCCGTACTCAGGCAGTAATCCTTCCAATGCCAATGACACTTGTGGAGACACTCGCGGAAATTTTTTGCAAGTAATTGTAAAAATAATTTTTGACGATTCGCAAAAATCGCTCGTCACTAATCCCAGTCTGACTTGGAGTGTACGAGAACGCCACAGCGTGGCGACAATGTTAGATTACTTGGTTACTAGGTTACTGATGTCCAAATATTTCTAAAAAAATTGCGTCCGCAAGCAACATCATCGAGCCGTCCCAAATGGCGCAAAAGTGCAAGAACAGAGAGCCAGGATTGCCTCTTGTTCGCTTAATTCTGCAGGCTGTGCTAAGTAGCTATGGTCTGTGGGATATATGAAACATGAATTATTCCTCCCGTGGTGACAAATATTATATATATATATATATATATATATATATATATATATATATATATATATTGTTACGCCCACAAAAGGCGTTACTTTGAAGCCGGGTAGAGTTAGAAGCGATGGCCTTGGTCAACTGAGCGCCTGTCGAGATTCAGCCAGCCAGCCACACGTCGTCGTCCTCGTTCACTACCCTCCGGTGCCCCCGCATACTCTTTTTTTTGAGGCGTGAACCCACTATGCACCTAAGCGCGTCACATTCGTGAACCCACTATGCACCTAAGAGCGTCACATTTCCCTCCGCGCAGACGAAGCCCGCCGGGCAAGTCAAACAGGCTGTCGAGAAATAAAGGGCTTTAAACGGGCGACATGCGAAAGTTCAGTCTTTGCTGACCGTCGGCCATTTGATGTGAGACGTGCTATGCGGTAGGTTAATTCGCTGATGCGCTCCGTAATAACATAGGGTCCAACATAGTGGGCCAGCAGTTTTTCACATAGTCCACGCTTCCTGGTTGGTTTCCAGAGCAACACTAAATCACCGGGGTCATATATCACGTGTCGGCGTCGGCGGTCGCAGCGTGCCTTCGAGCGGTCTTGTGAAACAAGAGTGCGTAACGAAGCAAGTCGTCGGGCTTCTTCAGCAAGACAGACTGTCTCTGATATACAAAGATTATCGTGGCTGGAAAACGGGAAGATAGTGTCTAGTGTATAACGAGGCGGACGAGCGTAGAGAAGAAAGAAGGGACTGTAGCCCGTAACTTCATGCTTTGAGGTGTTAAATGCGTACGTAATGAAAGGTAGCACGCTGTCCCAGTTCTTATGATCTGACTCGACATACATGGACAGCATGTTAGTAAGAGTTCTGTTCGTGCGTTCCGTAAGGCCATTTGTTTGGGGATGATACGGGGTGGAATGTCGAAACCTTGAAGCACATAGACGAAGCATCTCTTCGACCACGTCTGCAGTGAACTGCCGCCCACGATCGCTGATGATGACTCTGGGAGGTCCATGTCGGAGAATGACAAAACGCAGCAGAAAAATACACACTTCGGTTGCAGTAGCCGATGGTATTGCAGCTGTCTCACAGTAGCGTGTCAAGTGATCGGCACACACGATAATCCAGCGATTCCCATCGGATGAACGCGGGAAAGGACCGAGGAGGTCGATGCCAACTTGCTCAAAGGGAGAGCTGGGGGGTGGCACTGGATGGAGTTGACCAGGAGGAGCACTCGTCGGACGCTTATAACGTTGACACTCGCTGCAGCTGGACACATACTGGGCGGTCGTCTGGCGCATTTTAGGCCAGTAGAACCTTTCTTGGAGGCGGTAGAGAGTTCGCGCAGAACCCAAATGTCCAGATGTTGGATCGTCATGCATAGCGCGCAAGACGGAGACACGGAGACTCTCCGGGACCACCAGAAGATATCGTGGGCCTGTAGTAGAATAGTTCTTTTTGTAAAGAACCCCATCACGAACACAGAAACGAGTGGATGGTGCTGATTGCCTTGCAGTAATGAGCAGTGGTTCTAAAGTTCTGTCTTTTTGTTGCTCGACCTTGAAGGTATTTATATCAGGAAATCCCGGCTCCAGTGATGCGATATAGCAGTCGAAGTTGTCCGCGTCGCAGTCCGTCGTTGGAAGCGGCATGCGCGAGAGGCAGTCAGCGTCGGCGTGTCGGCGGCCGCTTTTATAAGAAACCGTAAAGTTATATTCTTGTAAACGGAGTGTCCAACGCGCAAGCCGGCCCGACGGATCACGGAGATTAACCAGCCAGCAGAGAGAATGATGGTCTGTCACCACAGTGAAGGGGCGCCCGTACAGGTACGACCGGAAGCGCTGTACTGCGAAAATAACTGCAAGACATTCTTGCTCTGTAACGGTGTAGTTACGCTCGGACTTACTTAAAGAACGACTCGCATAGGCGACGACGTGTTCTTTGGTGTCGACGCGTTGAATAAGGACGGCGCCGATGCCAATACCGCTAGCGTCCGTATGAACTTCTGTGGGAGCCGCATGGTCGAAGTGTCGGAGAATGGGATGAGACGTCAGACGAGACTTTAGCTCACGAAAACTAGCTTCACATTCAGGAGTCCATTCAAAGGGAACGCCCTTCTGGAGGAGGCATGTCAGCGGATACGCGATGTTGGCAAATCCACGAATAAACCGGCGGAAGTACGAGCAAAGCCCTAGGAAACTGCGTAGCTCTTTTACATGGCGAGGTTGCTTGAAGGCTTCCACCGTAGCAGTCTTCGCTGGATCAGGTCGTATACCGTCCTTATCCACTAGGTGTCCCAGAACGAGTGTTTGGCGCTCTCCAAAATGACACTTCTTCGAGTTGAGCACCAAACCCGCTTTGTCCAAGCAGTCTAGCACAAGATCGAGACGTGCGTTGTGCTCACTGAACGTGCGCCCGAAAATCACTACATCATCTAGATAGCACATGCATACTTCCCACTTCAAACCACGCAGGATGTTGTCCATGAAGCGCTCGAAAGTTGCAGGCGCATTACAGAGCCCGAACGGCATCACATTAAATTCAAAAAGTCCATCTGGTGTTACAAATGCCGTTTTCTCCCTGTCTGCCTCGTGCATAGGAATCTGCCAGTACCCCGACCTCAAGTCAACAGACGAAAAGTAAGACGCTGATGAGAGGCAGTCGATAGCATCATCAATACGCGGAAGAGGATATACGTCCTTTTTAGTGATGGTGTTGAGGCGGCGGTAGTCAACACAAAATCGCCATGTACCATCTTTCTTTCTAACCAGGATCACTGGCGCTGCCCACGGACTACAGGATTCTTGGATTACATTCTTATTTAGCATTTCGTGGACTTGGTCATTGATCACCTTGCGTTCCGATGGTGAGACTCTGTATGGTTTCTGCCGCAGCGGTTGGGCAGATCCCGTATCGATGCGATGGTGTATACGAGAAGGAGGAAACAATGGTGGTCCCTCTTGCTGGGAGAAGTCAAACAGTCGGGCATGTTTTAGCAGAATATTCGCCACTTCGTGACGCTGCTTAGTGCTGAGCGACTTGTTTACCATAGTCAGAAATGAGGAGTGCGCCGCAGGGCAGACATTAGCGAAATGGCGCTCATCCGCAGAATCAAGGGCCTCTGTAAGGATGGCGAGCGATAGCACGTGATCTTCATGGTAGGCGGCAAGTTTCAGACCCTGTGGTAGTATTGCAGGTTCACTCGAACAGTTTACGGCCCATAATTTGGTGCATCCCTGAACAACTGACAGCGTGCAATACGGTATCAGTACATTCCTCTTGATGCAACTCAGGTGAACGGGCTCCACGGTAGCGTCAAACGTTCCGTCGGTGGTGGGGAAACAGGTGACTGAAACACACGTTGCGGATAACGGAGGCACAACTGTATCCCGGGATACACAAAGCACACTTTCACGATACGGTGGGGCTTCCATAAAGGCCGCAGCAAAGCTCGTACCTACACTGATTTCACCCGTTTTGCAGTCGACGGTGGCACCACACAGTTTCAAAAAATCAAGACCCAGGATTACGTCATGCGTAGAATGAGGTAGAACAGCGAACTCCGCGTTAAATATTTGACCACCCAAAGTAACGTCTACATTACACACGCCCACAGGATACAACAACTCCCCACTCACTCCGCGAAACGTATCGGCACGGTCCCAGCGAAACATCACCTTTCGTCCTAGGAGGCTTTTAAACGCAAGACTCATCACTGAAACGGTTGCTCCCGTGTCCACTAAGGCCATGGATGAAACCCCGTCAATTAATACAAACACCTTATTCTTAAACATACAAATGGTTGGAGGTATCTCTGTCGATATCGAAGATTGTCCAGCGACCTCACCTCCAACGGCCGCGCTGGCTAGTTTTCCGGAGGTGGCGACGGGTATCGACGCCGCGGAGAGGGCGACCGGCTTACACGAGGAGCGGGTGGTGGTGTCAAGCTGCGATCGGATGCTGGAGAACGGTTCCGTAGCGTCTCCGGGTGCTGGTGAGGCAAGCTCCCTAAATATGTGTGCGAGGGCGAATATGTTTCGCCCAGAGGAGCGCGGTACCGCCTAGACATCGTCGATCGGTCGAACCTCGGTGGTTGGCGGCGATTGCAGTACCTGGCAATGTGACCCAAGTCGCCACAGCTATAGCACACAGGTAAACGACGATCGATGAACTGCCCTTCGAAGCGCTCAGCCGTGGGGGGTCGTGTAGCAGAGCGGAGCGGCTGAGCCTGCTGCACAGGAGGAACGGTCGGTCTGCGTGCAAACCTGCTGGGGCGAGGGTGTTCTGCTGGTCGGTGTTCGGGCGTAAATGTGTCCTCACGTGGCCATGGAGCACCTCTGTGGTTGACGTCTGTGACACATACCGCCGGTTGCCAGGAAGCGCAGGGTGCGGCAGGCGCCATGTGTTGCGGGTAATAAGCGTCAGGTTGTCGTATGACGTCGCGCGCAAGTTCCTGGTGCCGCAGCAGTTCTTCACGCACGATCTGCCGTATAGTAGACGAAAGATCGGCAGACGGGTTCTCATCGACGCTGGCAATGGTTGTCACATTCGCCAGGCGTCCAAACTTTGGCACAATGCGACGTGTTTTCAACGTCTCAAACGTACGGCAATGACGCACGACATCTGATACGGAATCAACGTGTTCCCGACTTATGAGGAAATTGTATACATCTTCTGCAATTCCTTTGAGGAGATGTCCGACTCTGTCTTCCTCGGACATCTGCGGATTTACGATTTTGCACAGCTTGAGGATTTCCTCTATGTAAATAGTGCATGTTTCTCCAGGAGCTTGAGCTCTTTGGGCAAGTGTCCTCTCGGCGCGTTTCTGTTTGGCGTGGGTGTCGCCAAAACACTTCTTAATTTCCTCGACAAAGTGCTCCCACGTTGTTAGGGAGTCTTCGTGGTTTTCATACCACATCAGCGCTGTCTCACTCAGAAAGAGTGCAACATATTCAAGCTGAGTGACAGAATCCCAACGGTTGTAGCGGCTCACCCTTGCGTAGTGCATCAGCCACTCGTCGACGTCTTCGCCCACTTTTCCCGCGAACGAGCGTGGTTCCATGTAGTGCCGCAAAGGTCCAACTGGCGCTGACCTTTGAGAAGGTGAAACTACTGCTGGCATTTGTCCACCTCCGTCCTGAGCCATAGGGAAGGTCGTTGGCAAGAGACCGGCAAGACGACGGCTCCGGCGAAGTTCTAGGTGTTGCGACTCCGTGGTACGTTCTGTCGTACCCCGCACCTCCACCACTCTGTTACGCCCACAAAAGGCGTTACTTTGAAGCCGGGTAGAGTTAGAAGCGATGGCCTTGGTCAACTGAGCGCCTGTCGAGATTCAGCCAGCCAGCCACACGTCGTCGTCCTCGTTCACTACCCTCCGGTGCCCCCGCATACTCTTTTTTGAGGCGTGAACCCACTATGCACCTAAGCGCGTCACATTCGTGAACCCACTATGCACCTAAGAGCGTCACAATATATATATATATGTCCCTGTCGAGGAACACAGTGCTATCACTTATGGATAGACAGGCGATACTGCTAAAGAATTCTCAGTGCTGTGATTATCTGACGGCGACAAAGAAGCCATCCGCCTTTAATATCAAAGACGTATAGTGTTACGAGGACCGAACATGAGCTCGTAAAATTATCTCCCTGTGTCGAGGCGAGGTGATGCTGCATTTATTTTTCAGTGCACTTGCGACGACTGTTGAGTCTCCTGCAGCCACAATACTGCGGACTACTGTGTGAAAGTTTTACTACTGTCACTTCACATCCGCTAAAGCGCCGCCTTGAAGAATAGAACTGTATTTGCCATTGACGCTGTGCCCAAGTATACCAGCCTGCTTCTTTTTTTAATTTGTGTGTGTGTGTATCGGTTGAGTCTATGGTGACTCATATTGCTTACAGCGCCAATTTACCGGCGCAATTTTGTCTTCCGTTTTTTTTGTTTACACGACCAGCCGCATGTGGCGAGTGATGAATTCAATGTTCGCTCCACGTGTCTAAACACAGCCACAAAACTCAATGGAGAAGATTGCAAATGCTCGTGATATTTGACTATCTAAGTATTTTCGTGTCTGTATTATCGCTTGCCCTTGCGAGTAGAAGTAGCCGACGACAATGAAGGCACAAACTTGTCTTTGAATAGATATCAATCAATAAATAAAAAAGATTGCGTCATGCACTGAACCCAACAAGCTGATTTTCACGCTATATTTACTGCTCAGTCTGAGTAGCAAATAATGTTATTAGTTTTGTTTTCCTTATCGCGCTGAATGGAACCAGTGGTGCGACGCGTTAGGCGGTGCATTAGAAGATGGCGTTCAGCTTCATCACCCCAACATCTTTTTTTTTTTAAATTTTTGTACGGCAGGGCAGAAACGACTCAACCTCTCGATTTCTTGGAGTGGGTTCATATTGAAGGTATATTGAAGCAGCGCGATAAGACGAGGGCAAAGAACACACACTTCAGGACTAACACTGGTTATGTTGCCTGTGCTATTTTGTCCTCGTGCCAACGGGATGCTCCGGCATACCTTAAAAATTCAACCTCACGAGCGTGCTACTTCGCAATTGATTGTAGAAGGCGAAAAATACAATAAGAACAAGTACAGTTGCCGACACTCTACTATGTATCGATCCTTTCTGCCTTTTCGTCCTGTATTTCCCGTGCTGCCCAGTAAATTATTCCATAGTAAGAGGAAGCTTTAGCTTGGGAGCTCCTATCGGAATACGTGAGAGTCAGAGAATTTTTCTCCTCGTTAAACACTGGAACGATTTTGATGAAGTTGGTCACATTTAAAAAAAAAGAAGTAAATTCTGCCAACAGTAGAAACCAGATTTATTATATACGACTTCATTTTTCAGAGAAAGATAGTCAATATCGCTAAATTTAAGCACACACCACATTTTTACCCCTCTGAAACTCAGCAATAGAAAGCAATATCGCCATTATGTAAAAGTGATCTGTTAATGCACCTATAGTGGATAGAATGAATGGATTATACACCACTTAGTAGTATATATACCAACAATTTGTGAGTAGGACTTCTGCAAAACTTTTGAAAAACAAATGTAGGAATTACCCGTATGCTGAAACATTGTATATGAAATTTAACGTCTCTACATGCTCCAAGGGTTGCTGTCTGCATAAGTGCAATATTTGTATTTGGGGAAGTAGGGCGGCTGAGTTAGACAGCTAGACCTCGTACTTGAATTCCCTTTAAAAATATTTTTCCGCAATTTTCGTAAAACATTTAATGCTTGAAATCAATATTCTGCTTCCTGAATTCGCTATAATTTTGTTTTCTTAAGTACAACAAATATAAAACAAATTCTTCCAGCGGGCGTCCAATTAGAGCATTTCTGGGTTTCACATATATTCGGACAAAAGAAAAACGAAATGTTCTTTTACTTTTGTTTTTCTGATAAAACGCATAGGGCTTGCTGTCATGGGTACTGACGCCACGCGGCAGTATTCCAAACATGGCGGAAGCTTTCCATATGAACTCAATTTCACTCAATCGCCAGTATTGAAGTGCTACTCTAAACTCTGGCGCGGCTCCTTCGCCTTTCGCGTGGGCAGTCTGCGGTCATTGCCACGCAATTTCTCGGCAATGCTCTTTCTGTCAAAAACCATAAAAATACAAAGAAAGAGCCAGGAACGCCTGCCGAGCAAGACAGAGGTAAAAGTCCTCTAAATTGGTTCACCCAGCGGGAAGCTTACAGCCGTACAAGGAAGGAGCTCTCCACCTATAAATCGAGCTGCCCACCAAGGTCCGTTTGCTTACGAGACAAAGGCACGTTAAGGTTGACAGTCGGTGTAGTACGATCTCATTCGTGGCTTAAATTGAACTGTGCACGCCACCTAAACCTCCTTCAAAGCGATGTTTTTTTTTTGTTGTTGTTGTTGTTTTTACTCTAGTTAGCATCCGCTTTGGTAAATCATTTCACGACACAAGTAGATACAACTATGGGTGCAAGTACTGGTTCCATCGTCGTTTAAACTGTTCATACATAATCAACTTCCAGCGCAATTGCACCACACTTTTGTATTATCATTATTTTTTTCGCAAAAGGCATCGTGTTGTACACAGCTGAGCAAAATGACAGGTCATGCGCAATGTTTTCTATTGCATATATGCAACCATTTAATCCCGTAGACTCTGGTGTGCCCAAAGGATCAGTTATAGGCCCTCTTCTTTTCTTAATTGACATTAACGATTTACCCAATGATGTTTTATTCTAATATTTGCCTTTTCGCAGACGACTGTGTTATCCTCCGTGAAATCTCAGACAAATCTAACAAATTTTTACAAGATGATATAAATGCTCTCTGACATGTGACGTTTGGTTAACGCAACTTAACGTAACTAAATGCAAATGTGTGCGTGTAACTTGCAGCAATATTCCTCCGCCCAACTATTACATTAATGATGCTCCCATGGAAGTCGTAATCTCCTATATATACCTAAACGCCCACATAACCTCGTCACTTTACTGGTCGTTGCATATCGATAACGTAATTAACAATATTAACCGCATGCTAGGTTATCATCGAAATTTTTCTTCTGCTCCTACATCATCAATATAATCTTATACAAAACGCTTATTAGAAGTAAAATGGAGTATGCCTCACCCATCTCGGGCCCGCACCTCTAAACCCTTATTCAATCACTTGAATTCATCCAAAACAATGCCGCGCGTTTCACTTGCAGCAATTATAGCCGCACATCAAGCGTAACTGCCATGAAAAACTCTTTGCTATTTGCTCCTCCCTCAGCTCGACGTAAGTGCTTTCGCCTTGCTTTATTTCATAAACTGTATTTCCGCAATTACTACCTGCGCGATAATCTCATATAATCTCCTACCTACATTCCCTCTCGCATTGTTCATAGCCATAAGGTTGGAATAATTCAATGCCATTCTAGAACCTGTCACGAATCATTTATTCCTAGGACCTCTCAGGAATGGGACCTCCTTCGCGGCGCATTTGTCGCAATGAGGGACAACTCAAACTTTCGTTTGGCCATATCCGACATCATCACTCCCGGATACAATTAACTCATCAATTCTTTTGTAATAACTAACCACCTTTTGCTGCTTTGTTATTTACTTACGTACACGTTTCTTAGCCACTCCGCTCTGTAATACTTCCGTCTTGAGGGCACAATAAAATAAATAAACCGAATTTGTTTAGAGCCGTCTCAGTATACCAACGCTATCCTTTCCTTTGCGCGCCGTCACTTCATGCGCTATTCCATATAACTAGAAGTGCTATTTAGAATTCCCAGCGTTCACAGGAACAAGCGCACCACGCTTCTCATCTCAGAGGCCACGCGTGCACTTCTCGGCAGTGCCACTAGATGGCACAGCGGGTCCAGAAAGAAGCGCGAGAAAGGCGCCCGGCTGCCGCATGACGCTGTTCCCAGCATTCTCACGCACCGGCACTCCATGCATTTCGCAGGCCACGCGAAGACTTCGTGGTGGTGGTGCTAGACGGCGCCGGCTCTTCTTACAGAAGCTCGACAGAGGAATCCCGCACACGCTTCATACTTACCTTGTTTCGACGGGGGCAACACGTGGTGTCACTACATCGATTCAATGGTAAACACATTACCGTTGACAGTCATCGTGAGATGTGCTTTTGTTGTGTTAGCATTCTTAGGATGCTTCACGCACTTTCCTGTGTGTGTGTGCGCGCGCGTGTGCGTGTGCGTGTGCGTGTGTGCGCGTGCGCGCGTGTGTGTGTGTGTGTGTGTGTGTGTGTGTGTGTGTGTGTGTGTGTGTGTGTGTGTGTGTGTGTGTGTGTGTGTGTGTGTGACAATGTGTATGTACGTGCCGCTCTTCAACGAGCCTTTTTCGCGTTGACATGGGTCACTCTAGATGCGGGGCTGGCGAGGCACCACTGTAAGAAGAAACTCTTTGATACCGACTTGGATCACTGGGTATATGTGTGACTCGGTCCGTACTGGTCTTCAATGAATCTCTTTGATGCCAACTTTGGTCACTGGGTATATGCCAGTAGGTATGTACCAATCTTCGAGGAACCAGTTTGACGCCATCTTTGGTAATAGCCATGGGTCACCGGGAGTGCGCCCCTCTACAATGATCAAGGGGGGGCGCCTTAAATTTGTCCTATGCTCAGCGGAATGAGACCCACGTAACAAGGGTTCCTTAAGGACAGCGATCCGACGCACTAGCCAGCTGCGCCACAAATGCACTGGGCCTTTTTAAGTGAAAGCCTTTCACCCCAACGCTCGAGTGAGCTGCTCCATCAACGCACTGGGTGTGTGCCGCTCTTAAGGGGACCTCTCGCCAACTTCGGTCACCGAGTATGTGTTACTGAGTGTCTGGCAAGCGAGGGAACAATTTTCAGCTTTCGCAGGCACCGGAGCGCCGCTCTTCTTGTCTCGGAGGCCATTGGCGGATTTCTTGGCACTGCAACCAGATGGCGCAGCCTGTCCCGAAAGAAGTGCGAGAGAGCAGCTCGGTTGCCGCGTGACGCGCTTCTCAACCTTCGCACGCACCAGATCGCCATGCATTTCGGAGACGACGCGCAGGCTTCGCGGTGGCTGTACCTTATTTGCGCCGAGTATTCTTATGGAAGTGCGAAAGAGTAGTTCCGCCGCAGTACATGGCTCACGCATAACTCGTTTTGACAGTGATAATTCGTTCTGTCTCTATATCTATTCAATTTTGAACGCATTACCATCGACAATCACCCTGAAATGGGCTCTGCCGAATTTGTTTGTTTGTTTGTTTGTTTGTTTGTTTGTTTGTTTGTTTGTTTGTTTGTTTGTTATAGCTCTCAGTGCTGAAATCGTGCAATGTCAATATTATACAATTTTTAGGCTGGAACAACCATTGCTCCTCGTTCAGTGACTAAAGGCTCTTGCAATTGCTTGGAGCAGGCAGGAAGGAAATTTGTGAAATGAATAATATTAATTTTGTGGCCCGGCACCAAAAGGTACAGTTTTGCCGGCTTTTCGCAACATTACTGTTTGCGCGACCAAAGTGCTGGATAATCGATGGAAGCGGCAATGTTTTCTCCAACGAAGCGAGGGCTTGTCATTTTCTATTATTTACGTTTCGTCTTGAGAGCTAGCAACCCAAAAAGTATTTCTATTTTGTGAAATGTGCTTGTTTATTTGGTCTTGTCTTCTAAGATAGCTTTACCTCACGCGCTCCTCTTTAAATACGTGGGCAATAAATAATTGTTTTTCTAGAAAAGCGCTGTAGCGACATTGATGAAAACTTGAATTTAAAGGTAATAGTTTAAATCTGCCGAATGGTTGGAAGTATAGGAAGTAGATGTTTTATGCCAATAATATCTTAGAATGTTTTTTTTTTTTTTCTAAACTGCCGAATTAAGAAAAGAAAGTTGAAGAATTAAGATAACCGCTCTATTACATCTAAGCAACAAAAAACGATATCACATATTTGTAAACTTCACTTAGTGCAGGATTTAAAGCGGACAGAATTGATGTATTTTAACTTAGCCATATTATTTATATTACTCGAGAGTACCTCTTATCATCTAGCACAAAAAGAAGTAAGCCGGCAGAAACCCTAATAAAAGGAAACGACGCAGGACCTGTTTGGGTCTTGTTTGTGTCCGTCCTCTGCACTGCAACCACATTAACGTGATCTAGTTCAATATCTGTCGTGCGAGTTCGCTTCTTTAGAACTTACGCATGCTGGACCAAATTAAAAAAGAAGCCTTTTGAGGCCTTACATTAAAAATTTGCTCCCTACAGTATGTAGAATCCATCTTTATCACTTTATTGCAACAAATTAATTTCGAAGTAAAACAGTGGTTGTCAATAATGAGAGCGTTTATCTGATTTGCGCATAACTGAATGAGAAACTCGGCAGGTAAGTTGCAGTTGCACCTGAGTAGAGCTACTTAACGTTGGCCGCAGGAAGGCAAGCTCGGTCAAGTACAATCTGTAGCTCCAAAAAGAAATTTTATCTCAGCACCTGCGGTGTCACTTTGTGGGCTTCCGTTAAGACTTCTCATGTCTCATGTAATTCACATACCCAAGAAGGAAGCACAGCTTCGCTTTCTTAGACCGCCAATACCGACGAACACCACCAATTTCGCACTTTCCTAGAGGAAGGATGAAGCACGCGCGAACCTTTGGTCAAATTAATTCTGACGCCACTTCGATAAAAAGAGCGCCAAGTGCATGCTATAATGGTTAAGCTCTGTAAGGCTCAAGTCCCTTCTCAATTATTCCGTGTTACCCTATATAATGGCAACTCAGAAGAGACAATGGTGCTTTCGTCACGGCTGTATCGTCGTACGCGACGTTCTTCGAACTGTGTTAAAAGCACTAGATAGTCCGTTTCCGATAGATTTTCCGAGACAGATTCTTGAACCATGGCCGCACGCCTCACACTCTTAGCAAGTGATGCGAGCGTTACTTGAGTACGTAAAGTTGGCGGGCCCATCAGACCACTATAGGTTCGATAGGCAACCCAACGCGTTTTCACTGCTAATGCTTTCTTCGTTTCCTTCCTCTCCTTTCTTTATTTGAATTTCTTAACTCCGTACCCCTACTTAGGGTAGCAAACGGGACACGTGACTGTTTGAGCTTCCTACTTTTCTTCTTTCTCGCTTCCCTCTTCTTCACGAGGAAGTAGACGTGAACTGAATTCTGGGGTTTTGCGTGCCGAAACCACGATTAGATTATGAGGCACGCTGTAGTGGGGGACTACGGAATAATTTTGACCACCATGCCCGTGCCCCCAATTCACAGGACACAGGAATCTTTTGCATTTCGCTGCCATCGAAATGCGGCTACCGTGGCCGGGAGTTGATCCCGCGACCTCGTGCTTAGCAGCACAACACCATAGCCGCTAAGTCACCGCGGCGGGGCATGAGGAAGTCGTCGGTGTACTTCAATCCACTCGTTGGTGAGACAATTACGCACACTATACGTTCCTCCAAAACAGCAACGCACTTCAATCTTGCGCACCATTGGATAAAGTCAGTGCAGCATCCGACATGTTATGAATTCTATAGAGGCTATGGTTGACGGGACCATCGAGAACTGGCTCCTCCTGCACCTTTGCACGGTACAGTATCGAACAGGTAAAAAAAAACTGTTTATTCAATATATTTTTTTCTTGTGCTTTCTATAACACTTTGGTAACGCAAAGTAACGATTGCTTTTGCAATTGGTGGCCACTTGTTTATTCGCAAGCGACATTTGTAACGCAAATTCGTTACGTTTTAGTAGGGAATATTTGTGTTCCACTGGTTGCTCGTGTTTTCTTTTTTGAACCGCTGGGAACTGACCATGCACCTCTGGTGCAGGAAGGTTCGGCACTACTAATTCGGCATGAAGTGAACACGGCCGTGTATTGATTTGGATTTCATAAGTGTAAATAATTTCATCATATTTTGACACCATTACCTGAATTCGTACACTTCATTCACAGATGCTTGGGTTTCGGAATGCGCCACCTTCTCTGTCAGAATAGCCGTACATCAGCCGGAAAAGGCACGAGTATAATTTCTGTTAGTCAATAAGGTTTCTCCATCCGTTCAATAATTGTAACTTTTTGTTTTCTTTCCATCATGAACGTTTGTTCACAAATATTTGCGGGACTATCCGTTTTGCTTTTACTACTGTTTATTCAGGCACATTCAACAGACTATCAATGTTCAGATAAGGTCCCGCGATACACTTGGGTCGTGACCGAACACCATGCTCGAAAGCTGAGGTGTTTAACAGAGGCTATTTCTTACGCGCTACGAAAATACGCAAACCTGTTAGAGCCAATTCATCCACGCTGTGTTGTCAAGGAAAGCCTTTGACCTTACATGACCCTCTCCTTCCCTAGCCAGTTGCTGGCGGAGCATCAACGAGCTATCTGGTTACATTAAAAATGAAGAGCCTGTATTGGGCTGTGCCACCCAACACAGGTTGAGCGCGAGATACCCCCTATGAAAAGATTTTTTCTCCCGTGAAACTTGCAAAGACCTTACTTCGCCGTGTTATCACTTCCTGTGGGATATACAATAACGCAAGTCCTATTCAACGCCTTTGAATGTTGCGGTGCCTGAATGGTTGGGCGACTCAACGTGTTTGCCATCCCAGCAAAAAAAAAAAAAAGAGAAAAAATTACGTGGAAGTTTTATCCATAAAATATAACTTACAAATGACCGCAAAAGAAGCAGCTTGCCTGAAGAGTCGTTGCTCAATATACGTGAGTCTGAAAACTTCTTTTTAGGGGTTTTGGTCTTATTCGAGCTGAAAAACGCGGCTGTACAAAGCATAAACCCCAAAACCTTAAGCCATTGCTTCTCGGAGCTAGCGTCCTTTTCATGCAGCCCTAAAAGGCGATAAGGCATACCCATATAGCTATTTTTACTCTTGAGACGGGAAGCAGGAACGTGGATTTGCGCGTATAGACGCTGAACACCTGGTTTTTTCGTCAGAGACGACTGACCTCTTCCAGCGGTACAGTCAGCTGCAAGGCGTCTGGAAATGACGTCCACAAGCTGGCCCAACCAAACACGTGAGCTTGGCTGAAGAACATTTCCTTGCTGCCCCCCCCCCCCCCCCCCCAAAAAAAAAAAAGAGCAGCCTTCGTTCCTTCTCAGCAGATGACAGAACTACCACACGTTTTTTTTTCTGATTCGTTTTCATGTTTATTGTTGTGCTTGTTCCTAGAAAAAGTAAAACCAAACAGCTCGACTATCGAGGCTCACCGCCCAACCATGCATGAAAGCAAGTAGGCGCTCACGCACACATCATACACACGCGTACGCACTTACATCACACACGCACGAACGCATGCACGAACTTTCACGCACACACACACATACACACGCACACGCACGCACACAAATTAAGTGCCTCCGGCGTGCCGATGCTTACCCCGAGATGACGAGTTTGATTGCACTAGAGCACGACGGCAGCATTGTGACTGCGACTGAATTCCAAAATGCTCCGGTGTCTAATTTCAGATGCTCGTTAAAACCCAAGTGGCCAAAATATTCCGTCACCCTCCGTTGATGTGTCAATCACTGAACCCCAGAGATTTTTTTGGGCCCCTCACCAGGCAACATGGCAAAATTTGGTTATGGACTTCAAGTTGTTATGTGCCCTCTAAGGACTGTTCTACCGCAAGAACTTTTCAGATTAGTTCAAAAATAACAGCTGCACACAGGCCATTCAAGATACATACACAGACATACACATGCCATATAAGTTATTCGGAAATGCATCTCCCTGAACTCTTTGAAAAATAATGTTAAAGCTTACATTCTTTCCTGTCCTTATGATCCTGAGGTTTCCTTATTTGTAGCGAGTTTCCTTTATGATTGCAAGAATATGCACCTTGTTCCGTTGTTTACTTAGCATGAAACTCTGTTCTGTATGTAACGATAGTGCAAGATGTTCTTGTTTCCGTGGCTGCATGCTCTGAGGGCGTGCATTCTGGTGCTGTGGTCCCGTCAGGCAGAGCACATCTGCCTTTTTCCCTTGCATCGGAGACTTTGTTGTCTGAAATAAATAAATGGATAAACAAGCTATAGAAGCAATTGAAGTGCCGCGAGCACATGATTTCAGGTGGCGTGCGTCACCGCCAACGTAGGCAGTCTTAACGTAGGCACATCTACAAATGAAATTCTTTCCCTGCGTTCTCCAATACCAGAACCGGAGGATCGCGTGACGAAAATGTCACTTGCTCAGCCTTTCTCTCTCTCTCTCTCTCTTTCACGTTTTTGCTGAGTAACACACTTCCTGGGATGGTCTCGCGCGCTAGCTGCTGAGTTTGTCCCGTTTCATGCAGCGCACGATTGTGCGCACTCTGGACAACACCTGGTTAGCGGTACAAGTCAGTACAACAATCACGAGCACTGAGGCTGATGCGAGATGACGAAAGAGCAGGATCGCGGCGCTGAAAAACGGTAGAAAATGGCATAGTTTCGTTAACTGCGCGCGAAACTGCACGACTTGGGAACAAGCAAATGAAAGGGGAGTACATCTATCTTGCTACCGGTATTATAATTATTATTTGTTTTGAACACATATACACAGTTAACAGGAAAGGGAAAGCGAGGAGCAGGCTGACAACTGCCACCGGAAAGGGCACAACGCCTGCCTACTCTGTTACGAAATAAAGCAAAAGCATGCAGACATTCGGCGTGTACGTTTTATTATTTCTCTAAACCTTAATTCGTTAACTGAAACAATGGGTTAAAGAAATAAGTGATGTTGCCTTAAATAATTCTCGAAGTCACGTGTCACTGAGTGACGTCACAGCACTGGCACACGGGTAGGCGCACTTGTGCCATAGGCCTCGGCTCTCCGGCTGGGAGTGCGGCGCCAGCGAGGAGAGGGGCAAATGGCGTTTGGTTTGAAATTTATTCTCTTTCAGTGGTGCGTAGGGATATATTACTTAGCGGACACGATCGTTCGCGCGCATTGTATGCACTGCGCTTGTCAGCTCAAAATGGCAACGACCTGGTGAGGGGCTCTTCAAACCCACTCAATCACTCAAACTGTGGTACAGCGATTGGAATAGCTTTCTGGCTCTACACGATTTATAAAAACCGTAAATACATTATTTTCCTTCGAATAATATGCTGTGATCCACCAGAAGTGATCTTATTTAGACAGTACAAAGTAAAAACAATATGCAACTTCCCTATGCAACGTGTGCAAATTACGCAACGTGAGTGTCATTGGTCATAAGGAGGGTCTTTGAGCGCCCTTCATTCTCGGCACGGTGACTGGACAACACCCTCGAAGAAAGGTAGTGCATGTTGCTGCGAACAGTGAAATTGCGTTAGTAGTGTCAGCAGAAGAGTCTAAAAACCTTCGTAATATTTGAAGTGAGAATTTCGAATACCACAATAGAAATTGTTGATTTATTCAGTACATTGATTCAAGAACTCTGATCGGTTTATTCATTCAGTTTCATGTTTATTACTGTAAATGCAAGTTACAATACATACGTGAAGGTGATACATGTTCAGTAGGCACAAAAGTAAGAACTGTGGGAGGGCCTTCTATCAGAATTGGATAAAGTAATTGCAATAAGCACAGAATTGAACTGACAAGAAAATAATAAATGAGTAAATATAACGTACAGGAACATCACAAGAGACAACGCGAAACTTATTAATAGACTCCTCGTCACCCATTAGCCTTTCTACCAGCGAACAGACCACACACATCTTTCAGCCAAACGATAACCGCATATGATGAATCATTGCCAGCTTGTTTCACTCCAGCTGCGAGACCTTCGACTCCTCCATGGTGCCTCGCTCAGCCAAAAATCAACCTCACAATACCTGGCATCTCGAAAAAAGCTGATCTATCGTCACCAGCCCTTAAACAGCTCACGCTACTATATTTGTACGAAAACTACCATGACTCTACGCATATTTACACTGATGGATCTGTCCTTCCAAACTGCTCCGCGGCGACAATCTTCATACCAGCGAAAGCTACAACAATCAAATTTAAGACGACCCACGTGATGACATCGACGGCAGCAGAGCTCGCAGCGCTCTTTGCTGCCCTTCTTCACATTGGTGATGAACCGCCACACAAATGGACGGTATTCTGCGATTCGAAGGCGGCACTGCAGTCTCTACTGTCACCTTTACGACGCCGACCGCACGAACAACTAATATTTCATATTACAGAGACGTTACACCACGTAAGTGATGCAGGCCATGAAATAACCTTCTTGTGGCTTCCAAGTCACTGCGAGATTATCGGCGATGAACGGGTGGATCAAGCTGCCCGCTCAGCCCATACTGAGGAGCACCACGTCCCAATTCCACTTTCTAGAGCTGACGCAGCACGGAAGCTCCGCCTACTTGCTCGGCAGTGCACCACGTCGCAATGGAATTAGCAACATTTAAGAAATACGCGACTGTATTCACTTGATCCCACATTAAGTCTTCGAGCGACATCACAGCTTCGCGGTAGAGACGCCACGCTTTTATATCGACTATGGTTGGGCGTTGCCTTTACCAAAGCCTATGCATTCCGCATAGGGATGACCGACACCGCAACCTGTGACCACTGTGGCCATGAAGAATCGATTGACCATATTTTGTGCGACTGCCCGCAGTACAGTCCACAGAGGGAATGCCTTCGCCACGAACTTGACCAGCTGGACGACCAACCGATATCGGGAAAAAGAATTTTACACCATCGAAAGTACCTACCGTCACAGAAGAAGGCCGTGCAAGCACCATCGCGCTATTTGCGATCTACCGGCCTTTGTGAATGTCTTAAACTGAAACGCCTATTGTGTGTGTGTGCCTCCGTGTGTGAGTGTTTCTTTTTTTAAAGTTTCCCTGTCTGGGTCCTCTTTCTAACCCCTATCGCCCATCCCCAGTGTAGGGTAGGAAACCGGAGACTGATATCTGGTTAACCTCCCTGCCTTTCATCTTTATTTCTCTCTCTCTCTCTCTTTATTAATAGACTAATTAAAGGGACAAAAGCAAATACGTTTTCAAAGACGATCTAAAACGGCTCAACCGCAACATTCTTAATTAAGGTTTTAGATTGTTCCACATGGAAATAGAACTGAAACAGGCAGTTACGTTACAGTAATTTGTAGGGACTTTTTATAGGAGAAAGTTATTTGACAAAGCAAACCTTGTTGGATTTTTATTAGTGAATCGGTGAATTTGAAAAGCATCGATGGAAACTTGACGGTGAGTGACTTTATACAACAGGACCATCAGACTAGCTTCATATGTGGAAACAACAGGAAGTACACCCAAATTTAAAAATAGGGGCTTATATGATGAAAGAGGGGATGTAAATGTTATAACCTTTAATGCCTGTTTTTTTTATACTAACCAAGAGTGACATGTGAATATGTTAAGTATTTCTCCTAGCAGTAATGCAATATTTAATGTGTGTGTGGATGAAAGCGTGATAAAGTGAGAGGAGTGTATTAATGCTAAAAGGCTGAACGAGTTTTAATTAAGGATCTTATGCCGAAGCCAATTTCCTTAACTGAATCAATGTGAGCGTCAAATTTTAGATTGGAATCTACAGTGACTCCTACGAACTTAGCACAACCTATTTGCTTAATTTCAACGTTGCTTATCCGTATGTGTAAATTAGCTGTCATAGGTCTTTGTGGAGAATAGAAAAATATAAAATGAGACTTAGCAGGGTTTATGCTTATATAATTTTTACGACACCACTTTTCCAGCCGGCGTACAGTATAGTTTATTTTATCTAAAAGTTGGATGGGGTTTATGGCAGATGTTACTGTTGTCCTATCATCGGCGCAATGAAAGAACTTGGGATGACATAAATAGCTGTGTAGAATATTAATAAATGCTAAGTATAAGCGCGGAACGAGAATTGATCCCTGTGGTAGTCCTAGTTGAAGCGTTGTTGCTTATCATGTCCCTGCAAGTACTTTTGGGGCAAGTAGAACAAATATGAAGGCCAAGCGTGAAAATCTAGTCCAAGATACCCTGATCCTGAAACAGATATCAGAGAAAAAATTGTTTATTAGCAGCTTAGCCTAAAACATACTGCACCAACACTGAGACAATGTCCGATTTCAGTTGCTTCTTATCTCTACCCAATGCAAATTGACTCCATGTTCTAACTGCGATATGCCGCTTAGGGTTAGGAACGAAGCCTCTATGTCTTGCACTTGAACTCTACTAGCTGACTGCCGCAGAAGTAAGACCTTCAACTAGGAGGCGCTGCTCTTCCATCAATTCTCCCGATTCAGCATTTTTTCTCTTCTTTTTCTGTTTCATCGATGCCCGTATTCTTTGTGGCAACTTTTTCAACCAATCAGAGGCAACGAGAACTCGTCTTTTTTTTTTATCGAAGCTCCTGATACACAGTCCCACGGAGCACCTCCGATTACAACGGGTAGTAAATGCGCACATCCGTGCTTTGTGCAGGAAGAACGTGCAGGAAATATCGGCGTTGAGCTGCTGCCATTGCCCTTCTTTTACCGTTCTTGTCATGCCGAACGAAGCTAAAGGACTGGGGAATGCCTGGGTTCTCCGATAGTACAGGAAGCCCTTGCCTGGGATCTGATGAGGAAGCTGGCACGCACGCACCAGATACAGAATCAGGCGTTCACTTGTCCCATTCTTTACTGTTCTTCGCTTTGTACTTTGCACCAACTTGTCATCACTTTTCATCAGCCCACTGTAACTCTGCATTCGTAGAATTGAAGTGCTGCAGGAAAGTTGAGGCTTGAGCTGGTTGGAATGGCATTTTTCTTTTAGGAAGTGAACTATAGAACCGCGCACAAACACATGATACGCTAAAGGGGCACAGACACGTAGGTATTTCGCAGGCTAAGCGTCGTTCGGGCATCGCAATGTTTTTTTTTTTCGCCAAATGTATCTCAAATCTATGCAGGTTTGATCTGCCTCGTAGACTTCATTGTTGTTGATGTCTACGAGTTATTGCCGTAGAACAATATATTCATCTTGACGATGTAGCTCTAACATCCTTCAAATTTTATTTCCACTTGCTAGATCTTTGTGTTGCTTCAACATAGCGATTATTTCCCTAATTTTATTATTTAATTTCATGCCGCACGCCAGTTTATATGTATGGCAAGCTATGATATGGCAAGCTAACCATACCACCGTTTATCAATGACCAACAATCACCAGCTAGTGTGGTGATTGTCGGAAGCATAAGCTCTTGCTGACTTTGTCTCATCTTTAAGACATAACAATGCTGTTTAGAAAAATTCTTGCATTCAAAATTCGCTCCAAAGGTTCAGTAACACCGCAGAAATACAAAATCCATTATAGTGAAATTGAATGTTCTCTTGTCAGTTCACATTGTTGGCGACAAAAATATAGTAAAATCATGGAATGAACGGAAGACTCGAAAGCTTGAGTCAACCAAAAGTATGTGGTCGAAGAATTATAATAAAAAGGAAACACGTGAGAAACTATCCCGAAAGCAAAGTCAGAGAAATGGTCGAAAAAACAAGACACACTTATGACCTTGAGAGCACAAAGAAAAAAAAATAACGAGAATGAAGGAGGAAGAAAAAAAGGTTATTGCCGTTGCTAGTGTCCACGCGTCGGACCGCAGTGCAAAGATGTAAACCAACGGCGAGACAAAAAAAGAAACGCAGAACCAGAAAACGGAAGTTTTCGATGACATCCACTAGAAGGCTTCTTTTTTTTTGCTTTTTCCCTCCAATGCAAGGTCAAGGATTCCGACATCAAAGACAAACTTTCTGCTTACACACTTCTGAAATGAATGCTTCTCATGATATTGCCTGGGTGTATAGAGTTGGAAAATGCGTTGAAAGTAAGAACAGAAATAAGATGCTGGGAGTCACCATAAACAGTGGCAATGAGAAAAGAAGAGATGCGATAAATTCACCGTTGCATAAAATGCTGCATCACGTACTGCTTTAACTATTATCTCCTTTTCCCATCAACGTCCGCCATATTGCTGTTGAGCTTTTCTTTTCCTTTCGAATAAAGGAGTAGACATTTAGAATAAAATGGTTATTGCTGGGTTGACGCTAAGAAAGCGTCTCTCCTCGGCTGCAAGCGGACTTTTTTCGGGTGCCCTTGGGGCTTTGCATGGGAGATGAATCGGAGAGTGCCGTCATATTCAGTGTTCTGCTGAGCGTCCGATGTGCTATGGCGCATACGGTCTCTCCGTGTATATGCATATGTGTACTTTTTTTCTTGAGTCCTTCTTTTAATATATCTGTTATCGCCAGCCAGGAGATGGCGCGGTAGGAAAATCAGTTCGCAGAATGGTTGAGATGCGTGCATCGATTTTCTCTCTTATTCCTACTCATTATTTGATATTTCTCGCTATGCGTGCTGGTAGCCAGAAGGGATGAAAGAAGCGCGCAGCGACAAGAAGAAACCTCAATCAAAAGTGACCGCCAAACAGGGTAGCGGAATGTGATATCGACCAGATTTTTTTTATACTTTGCGTAAAGAAGTGTCGAGTACGTAGTTTTGACGTCTAGAGCACTCGTTGTGAGGTGATAACATTTCTGCTTGATTTTGCATTACTTTTACGCCATTGGGCAGCTGCAGCAGCCTTCTCTATTCCCTCCCTGTGCATCTGTCTGTCGCCAACTGACATAGTAAACGTGCGTTTTTTTTTTTTAAGATAATGGCTTTCTCGGTGAGTTACCCTCCCCTTCCTTCTCCCCCCCCCTCCCTTCCCGTTTTTTTCCGCATAGAGTATCTGTGATCCTAGCCTTCTTCATGCCCGTTCCCGTAGGTTAGTGCAGCAAAAGTTAATGGTGATACAGAATATAAAGCAGATATAGGTAAGATGCTAGACTACGTGTGATCAGCGCAACCAGGCTAAGTAATTATTTCTCGTAGCCCTCTTTCAAAGAGGATGCCAATAAAAGGTATCATCATCATCAATCACCATTAATTCGCTAAACCGGAGATAACATAAAACGAGCGAAAAGAAAATTTCTGTCAGTGCTTATCATGACAGGAAAAGTATCCTTCAGCAAATACACATATTTTCTTTATTGGAGATTGTGCGAAACAAAAAGACATGCATAAAAGATATATCCATAAATGCTAAAAAAGCTAATACTACGTCTAGGTAAAAAGCACAAAATCAGCATTTTACTGTTGATTTCCTTCAACAGAGGAAATGTTAACATATATTTTGCGCAAGAGTCAAACTAGACCATATGTGTATTAGACGTCGCGAAAGTGCCAGCTCTGAAAGGAACATGTCCTCAGCGTGCCGTAACTTACAATGCCTGCTGCTATGCAAGAGGCGTTGTAAACCACCGTCTAGGTGAAGGAAGCGAATGACAGGCACAAAATACTGAAGATATAGCAGGAAAAGGGAGCGTGTAAAATGGGCCGTGTTGTTATCTGAAAGCTACAAATATATTCTGCAGCTAAGGCTGTACTAAGTAGTGTCTTCAGTGCATACAGTAACTACGGCTGTCACTGCTTTGTATACATCCGGTCGAAACTGCATTTTTTTTTTTGTTACTTCCATTTACAGCTGTATGGCTATGCGCACTGCGGAAGCCCTTCCCTTCCGGGTTTGGGTGAATCCGTGTTGACTGTGTGCCAAAAGATATTACGACGTCGTCAAGGCTGTAACGTCATAATAATAAGATACACTGAATGCAATTTATTGAAGAAAACAAACATTTGCGACCCTGTCTGTCTGTCTGTCTGTCTGTCTGTCTGTCTGTCTGTCTGTCTGTCTGTCTGTCTGTCTGTCTGTCTGTCTGTCTGTGTCTGTCTGTCTCAATATACATGTTCATATTTTATTGCTTAGTTTGCCTCGTATATTAAGTAAAGAGGTGCACAGTTTTCTGGAACGTACCATTTCGTCGAAAAGGAAGCTGTTTTTTTTTATGAATTCTTCCACGTCTACGCACAAAGTACTGTTACATAATGTTCTGCGAAAATTCCTGGATGCCAGCAAATAAAAACTGGAATAGGGACTTTAGCAGCCTCTCGCATCGGCAACGGTGACTGGACGCTTGCTCATTTCCGTTCACCTAAATGCTACTTGGGAATGAAACAAAACCGGAGAACGGTGCTTCCGGATGTTGGACCTATAGCGGCCAACTTTCACAATGTTTCTGTGTCAAGGGCTACAGTAATTATGAGGCTCCTGTTCCAAAGGTCAGCGGGAACCAGCCCAAGCCTATACTCTTCAGCAGGAAGGTCTTGCCGCTGAATATAGGGCAATCCGGAATGAAGGTATGCCTGGAAGGGGCCTGTTAGATTCACAGCCTGACCAGCTAAGAAAAAGAGAAGAGAAAAAGAAAGTAGCAGAAAAAGTGGCATTGCGTTCCCGGCGCTATTTCGATTTCGTGGCTTAGGTCCTATCCAATTACCTTTGTGCTCATGCGTCCTTGGCACAGAGGCAAATCCGCGTGGACTCCACAGGGCTCAATGAGCTTATGCAGAGAGTTAATTACCCGAAGAGTCCCCCTTGCTTTTCGCCCGCGTCTTTGTCGCCGGGACAGCTTGATTTGCTTTTCCGGTCATTGTGTCTAATCGTTGTTCCCTCTCACTCTGTCGCAGGTATTGGATGAGACCAGATTCGCGGGACAATTTGCAGGTTTGCCGGTGACCCACATTCGCGTTTCTCAACGCTGATACTCCTGGTAGCGTCACTCGTGTCCCGACGCGCCCTAATTCCAGAGGCCGAACGACCGCTTGGCTTCCTTTCGTACCGTTCGGTTTCATCGTCACGCGCACGGAGGAACACGGTCCGCATTTGGCGACGTGTTTGCTTGTCGTTGTTGCGGCAAGCCTCTCAACACGGCAACTCTTGGCTCCTCGATACATAATGCAACTTTGTATCCTAGCTTTGGCGCTGTGCCACTTAGCGTTCCCGTCGGAATTATGGCCGGGCCACGTGCGTGCGCGGAGCTGATTGACTATGCCGTGCAGAGCTTATGCCTGGTTGTGATGGGAAGGTTCTGAGGTTGGCTGTATACTCCGCTTTCTCGAATGAAACTCTACCTTGCGGTATAATCTAAGCCTTCAGGGAGGCGTGCACGTTTTGAACGTGATTGATTTGCTACTTTCACCATTACCTTCTAGCTTATCAGTTTGCTTATTTTCTTTTCTGTCAAAACTACTCGAATGTGCGTATCGACAGTATGTCCACAATAAATAGTTCTTTAAGATGGCGGTGTTTGGTTGCGTCTAACTGGCTTTGGCTTTAATATGGTAAAAATAATGCTTAATATTACTTTCTGTAAATTTGGTACCTTCCTTCGGCGAAAATTTCAGCAAAGTCTTGAAATTTTAAGACGTATGAGGACTAGCGTTGGGTAGCAAATAAGAAACTCTTATTACACATTCATGCGATTTCTGTTAAGGCAGACTGCCATAGTGTCAACATTCTGTCATCTTACCATCATTATCCTCCTATTCCTCTTGAGCATTATGCTTCCTCGTGGGCATTATGCCGCAAGCAACTGAAGTGGTATAGTTCTGGATGCCGGCAATGCGAATTCATTTCTGCAGCTTACATCACAGTTAAACTTTTATGATAGCAAGTACTTCAATCACACTTGAAAGAAACAAGGTTTTATTGTTTTATCCAAGAGTGCGAAGCCGTCAGGACGCGAGCCATCGCAGTATGGCGTGAAGTAAGACTTTGGGCGATATTCCTACCATCGAATGACAGAGGTCGCGTAACAGGTCGCTACTCGCGACTAGCGAGCTACTGAAGGAGGCTGGTGCTCACACCGACGAGTGCAGCCTGTCCATCACAACGTCGTCATGTTACCCTAATCACCGAATGTCCATGGCCACAACATTGTGTGAATGTCGCGCAATAGCAGCTGCAAAAAGCATTCGTTGTTGCTCGTCGATGACAAGCCTTCAAAACCATCGTTCCTCCTTCCTCCTTTTCTCTGATCTACTTCTTGCCACTGCACTTATTTAGCCTCACTTACATCGTCGTTGCTTTAATCCTTCCGCAAGCTACGTAGTGGACAACTCGACCAATTTCTCTTGTGGAACTGGTGCTCTGAGCTAGAGCAGTGCACAGGCCGAATTATTTGGTCCGGTCTCTGCCTGGACCCGCCATGTCAAGCCCGGGCCGGACCCTGACACGTGGCTCTAAGCCCAGGCCCGGCCCGGACCTGGGCCTACATATCAGGCCTGGCACAGGCCCAGGAATGTATGAATGGGCCCAGTCCGGCCCTGCATGAGGAACTTAATCTATACATGCCTTAAAACTGTCGTTGCATTGTTTGTACCTGTATATTCTAAAATATTAGTGTAAAACCACATGCAGCAACGAAAAACATTACGAACAACTTTTTTGGACAGAGCACGTGAATAGCCTACTTGAAAAGGCTGACGGAAACAAAACCTTGATTAAAATTTTCAGGCAAAGAATATTATTGTACACAAATGCACGCAACTCTTCTGTACACGTTATGTTGTAAACACCCAGAATTGTAGACACTTGTAAAAGAAAAATGCTACAGAAATCCTGAGAATTGTCTACTAGTGTCTACGCATTTTCTGGCTCGGCTGATACTCCGCTTTTGCTGGCTAGTAATCATCTACTATTACACCATTATAACGGTTACGTTTGTTAACTTGACCAATTATGCATTTAGTGTGCAGATATAAGGAGTCACGGGACGGACAGATTTTGTTAGAAGTATTCGCCAAAGAATGCTTACGCATTACTGCATGACTGAAGGAAAATAAGGAAATGGAGAGAAACACCTTAATGTCCTTTTCACCAGAGCCGGGTGTGATGTAAACTGAGGCCAAAGAAACTTTTACTCCCGTAAATGTATTGTGGCTAACAAAGACCTGGTCTTTCACGCTGTGGTCCATGGTTCGAATCCTAGTCAGGATTATTTTACTTAATTTTTTTTTTTTTGCTAACGTTGCCAATCATCTACTATTACACTATTATAACCATTACATGTGTTAACTTGACCAATTGTGCATTTATTTTGCAGATATAAGGTGTTTATCTGACGAGGTATTGAGAGAAAAGATAAACACAGAAAGGCAGGGAGGTTAACCAGAGTTAGTGCCGGTTGGCTACCCTCCACGGGGGGAAGGGTAGCCAACCTTAAAATAAAAAGAGAGAGTGGAAGGGGGAGAGAAAGAAAGAGAGACGGGGTACTCGCCAAAGAAACCTTGCGCATTGAAAAGCCGACAGTTTCGTCAGAAGGCGAAGCATTAGCAGAGATAATGAGGTTTAGCGTTTTAGCGCTACGCTCTGGCTCCTCGCACCCCGGAGGTGGCACGGCGCGAGCAGACGCGGTGACACATACGCGCGTTCCCGCTACACAGCTGCAGGAACAGCGCCCCGGTAGCTACCTGCCGTGTCACTGCGCTGTCGCGTGAGGAATGTTGGCAACGACGCTGCTGGAGCGCCGCACCTATATATGGCGCACGAGTTGAGATAGATGGAAATCTGGCAAATCTGGCATCGCTATAGATTTATCCTGACCTTTAACGTTCTTTCCGCCCAGACCAGTGTTTGCACCGCGGTGTGGCAAGCGCTTTGCTCTATAGGAATGCTAACGTGTGTGCGCACAGTTCTCATGACAGCTGTGAAAGCCAGAACGCTGCCCTGTCTGCGGCAGAGCCAATAAGGTGACCAAAGCTCTAATCCGCGTCTTGAAGGCAACTCCATGGTCTATGCGCGCGCCGTGCGAGAGTAAAGATCCTTCTGTTGATCTATGCACAATGACTCTCCCTCGTTCTTCTTAATATATATCTATATATACATTTTTCATCTTTGGCTACCCTACGTGTAGGATAGCCAACCGAGCGTGAGCTTGGTTAACCTCCTTACCTTTTTTATTATTAGAAGTGAGAACTCACGCGGGAAAAAAAAAAAATATGAAAGAAGCGCTTACAATCCCAGTCTCATACGCTGCGCGAAGCTGACTTGGCTTCGCGCAGCGTATGCGCAGTCAAGTCAGTCAAGTCAGCTTCGCGCAGCGAAGCTGACTTGACTGCGCAACTCTCCATGCGCGGGCTGCGCACTTGCGTCAATACCTCGACAGCGCGACGGCGGCGGCGCGAGTGCTCCTTCTTTCTCATAATTGTTATCGCAATAATTTATTCGGTGCAACAACACCGGATAGTTAAAATGCACATATCCTAACTTGGGCGCGAGTAGGTGAAGGTGAGATATGCACTTCCTTACCAACCCATACGAACCCATGCGAAGCATTTCTGATGCATGTATTTAAGGCTCGTCAAGAACGCTGCGAAATCTTTTACGGCGGACGCTATGTGTAATGCGGTGACCATAAAGCACTCGTCGATGGGGTGCAATAAATAAAAAGAAGCGCGAAAATGTCGCAATTGCAATAAAATGATCGTATCGAGAGCGATGAAGTAGTGCGATTGCAAAAGGCGGTAAGGTGCACTTCCTGATTACAAGTGAGAGGGAGAAACAGGTTGTATATAAAGCCAAGGAGCTCAGCCAGAGGTAGTTCCGGTCGGCTACCCCGCACGGGGGCAGTAAACGGGAGAAAAAAAGAGACAGAAAGAGAAATGAGTAGAGAGAGAGAGACAAAGAAAGAGGGAGAAGAATGGTGTACCATGGCTCCGGCAACATGACCTACGAGACTATGCAGCTCGACAGTCAGTCACGCCACACAATTTCGAGGTCATGCCTGCAGTAATGCTTCGCGTGACTAAGGGTGGAACATGACGACCGTCACTCAACGCGGTATGGGCAACCAGCGCTCACATTTCGCCTGCCAACAGCAACGTCGTACCACCCAGCCTAGTGAGTGGAGGAAACAATGTTCAGTCGTACATGCTGCAATTTCTTGTCAATTGATTCACCGTTTATCGCAAGGGGACGCGTTTCCAGTTGCTGAACTGACTGAGGAGCGACGTCTTGCAACAAAGAAGCGTATGCGGTGCTCGCAAGCCGCATGGCCGTAGTCACGTCTTGGCTTGACGCATTGGCCTATAGCGAACGTTGATACGGTGTTGTGCCTATTGTGGTTCGAAATGTCTTGCCATTTCTGTTGCCTCCCTACAATCATCATTGTTCATTTGCACATTTAGACAGCCGTAGCGTATCCTGGCCCGAAATGGTTTTCCACACGGCACCGCTGCTCAGAACGCTGTTCAAAGGGCAAAAACGACATAAAAGCGGCGTGGGCCTGTGGGCGGCAGCACTTTATTGCCAAATAACTACGTTTATACAAGGCGTATTAAAAGCATCTGGAAACTATTTTGGAGATACCTTTTGATTATAGACGTGTTCTTTGCCTTTGATAATAGTTGTTGCAAAGCGCATATGTGGGAGTACACGCATAAATATCAGAAATTGAAGATGGTACAAGTATATCACGGTGGCTTAGGCGCCAAGCAAGAACATATAACAAGCGGACGAGCAACGGTGCTAGTTTATGGTACCGGTAATGATATACACGGCATAAGTTTGAGGTTAGGGGATCGGTCTCGCTGTTTTCGTTGGGCCCAGTTCATGCGACTACAGCAAAGCGCCGGACGATTTCCCACGTTGCTGTATCGGGCAATAACCGGAAACAATGGACGCGGGTGGGTTCCGCGAAGAGGGGACGCGGTGGACACCCACACGTGGAATGAAATCGAATTAGTGGTTGCGCCGTGGAAGAGGCGCCAGATCTGCAGCCTTGCTTGGAAGAAAAGGGAAGAGGGTCCGAGCTGGAGGGGAGCGTTCAGGAAGACGAGCGTGAAAGTAAAAGTTAGGGGGTGCTTGAGGTCGCCGCCACCGGTAATGCCCATGCGCTTCCGACATGTCCTGTCGACCATCTCGGTCACGAAAATTGGGCAACGCGACACTGCCCATCCGCACCCGCCTTCTGAGAATGCCTTGTGAAAACGGCATCTTTACGAGCAGTTAGCCGGCTACGACCGAAGGATGAGTTTGTGTGCGACCGCAATCGGGTCTCAATTATGGTGTTTGGACTTCATGCGAACCTGCCCACAGCTCTACTGGGGACCGAGTTTGCTTATTATTGGCTGGGCAGCCCACTGCCCACCAGACATGCCGTCAATAAGCCGTGGTTTCGTGGAAACATTCTCGGGGGCATCTTGCGTGGCGGCCATTTGCAGGAGAAAAGGAGGAGGACATCAAGGCGGATACTCGGAGCCTAACGTAGGGGAGAGGCAGATGACACTTTTCTTTGGGTGAACCTATCCTCTGGCGTGTTGTACAGTGAGCCACTGTTTCCACCAATGCCGTGTGCGGCATGAAGGTTGTTATGCTATTGGTTGTAATGGGGTGAACTCACATGTGTGACTGGCTGGTTTGTGACTATTTTGTGCAGTTGAGGGTTTAAACAGTCATGTTTCGGTTTGGGGTGGGGTTGGGGGGGGGGGGGGGGAATGCGGAATTTCGGGATTGCACTCGGACAGACGCCTCGGCGTTTAAATAAAGCGTCCCTTTACCAGACAACTGCTCTTCCTTCGCGCTGCTACCGTGCACTCGAATCATCGAGACGCGCCGACTTTGGACCTTAAGCACCTTCCCTCCTTAACTAGTGTTGAAGCTACCAGAGAATAAAGGGAAAGGAAATTAACTCACAGTGCCCCAGCTAACTTAGCTAAGGTTTAAATATTTGTCCAAGCACTCTACGAGGACGTGCCCAAATGCATGTTGTTGTATGGAGCAAGTAACACATCTTTTTGTATTCTGCTTAGTTGCAAAATGATTCAAGAGAAATTATGTTCACAAGAATACTCCTCGTGTGCTCAGGTGGTGGCGCCACCGCTCTCCAAGTGCGCAGCGCCAATGCGGCCACATCGCGCATTTTGTCCCTGTTCCCTTCCCGACGCGCAGCTCGAAGTTGTGTCAAGTTGTGTGCGGTGAACGTCGGTGCGTGAAAATGGCAACGCAAAACGAGCCCCGCTTGCTGTTTTGCGGCTACGGACGAATAGCAAACGTTCAGGAATACTTCAAACGAAGTAGTTTGCTTCGAGGTGGCGACTTGTACTCCGCTAATCACGTTTACTGCCTGAGAGAAGGACTACACGGTGCCGTTGGTCCGTCGGAAATTACAGGAAAATGCGTCGCACAAATGAAGAGCCAAGAAACATGTAGCCAAGCTGCGCTCGTTCGGTCCAATAGCTGTCGATCTGACAGAGGCACCTGTTTGTACACATTTCTCAACAATGTTGGTATGGCAAACTTGTGTAGATGCGGCGCCTTCTGCTGTCACAGAGACGAACGGAGTGCAAACACCTCCGTTAAAATCTGCATTTGTCTGGGTCATCTGAAAAGTTGTAGAAAAGCATCTCGTCAAGTTTTGTTTTAAGTGCTTGGGAAGAAATTGAACGCATTAACATGTTGCGTTAATCTCAAGCAAAAGAATAATATCTTGGTTGATAGGAATAATTGAGTAATGAGATATTAGTTAAATGGAGTCGCGATCGAATGCATGTTCCCTGCCATTAGGACCACTTATGATCTTTGGTGCATGAAATGAAATGCCTCGAAACACTGCTTGAATTCAGACACAACACAGTGTTTCCAGCAAACACTTACAACTGGTGTGTGGCCAGAGGGTGGTACATCAGGGCAAGTGTCACTCCCAAATAATTGTTTTTCTGTTTACCATGGGACACCGAGCACGAGAGGCAAACACCTGTCTACCCAGCACCTATTCCATGTCAAGGGCGTGCCTCATCCGCTAGGCCACTGATGCAAACGAAACATGCCTGAAGGCTAGTCTCTCGTGATAATAATAAATATATAACACTTTTGTTCAACACGGATGCGGATGTGCCAGTTTCTTCCGGTGAGGCAATGATTTCGTCGGCGAGGTCAGTCGAGGAGTTCTCAAAGGAAACCGCAGTCGCCGTGATGGTGCTCTTGGATGTCAGGGCTTGAAGCACTGTGCGACGTCGCTAAACCTTATAAAAAAAACAGCTGTAAGCACGCTTAACGAATACCGCAATACGTTTTCGGTTTTCATGGAGGCGCAACAATTTCTTTGAACTATCAGTTGAGCCGCGCTTCAATGTCGTAAAGAACTGTAGCATCGCAGCAATTTTTCTCACAGCCGACTCTAACCACTTCACGGGTAACCTATCTACTATAACAGTCACCTCTTCTATCTGTCGAGCTTTGATGCCGGTAGTACTGCATCACATCTTTTGTAACAGGGCGGAAACACAGTTGGCACATATGCGGGATGGCCGGCAATCGTGCTCGATTTGTTACTGACAAAGTGAACACTGCAGATGACTGTCTTGCGTTGCACTAGTTGCCACAAATCTCCATTCGGGCTAAAAATAATAAAAGAAAACAAGGGAACCAACAATGGGTCTGGACTCCGATTCGTCGGCGGGGGCTGTCTGAAAAGCTCCTGCGAAGATACTTCGGCCCGTACAAAGTTCTGCGCCGCATCAGCGATGTGAATTATGAAGTTGTCCCCGACAGCCATAACTGCTCCAAACGCCGGCGGCATCTGCCCGAGGTTGTGCACGTGCTCCGTATGAAGCCATACATTTCCTCATGACCTCAACTCGGCACCGTCTGTGCACAGCTTTCGGAGGTTGGTGCATCGGGACGATGCCTATTTTTTTCAAAGGGGGGGGGGGGGGGGGCAAATTCCACATCCTATATGGTCGCCGCGGGTATGTGCCAGGCGATGAGAACGATGCTGAAATAGCGCGAGAGTGGAAAAACAGAGACGAGAACGACGTCGCGTTGACTGCTCTGATAAAGTGCTTTCATACGTCCTCTACGACGGCTTTCCAGTCTCCTACTAGGCTGCGACAATATTACCTTGAGAGAAAGCGGTAGAAACCGCGCGAAGACAGGACGCGTTCGCTTACCGGGCGCGCCGAACGGCAGCGATCCAACGTTATCGCCAATCAGCCTCGTACGATTTTCAAGAAAAATGATAAAACTGCACCTTTGGCAGTTTCCCGGCCGTGTTCATGTAGCTGTTATGGCATCCGCACACGCAACAGTAGATAGAAGTTGACTCTTTTCGCCGCGTACACACGCTTGTGCTGCTAGGGGCCATCGTCCACCTGCTGCGGCTAGGCGCGGCTGTGCGGAGAAAACAGGGACATTTCGCCAGCCGCCGCCGCAGTGACGCTGCATGTCTGATTTGAAACAACAGCGCTCGAGGCCTATTAGCCTTATGGCAAAGCCTTCAATGAGAAACTTGTAGAATTTCCTTGAAAACATCTAATTGAGCAGCAAATTTTTAAGCCTTGTCTAAACTTAGCTGGGACATCCTGTATATCCATCCTGATATGTATTGCTTATTTCTAGCTCCGGCTACGGAATATCTGAAAGAAAACTGTCATATTCAGTTGAGTAGTTCAGCATAAGGAAACTTATTTTTTAGTCTTCTATTCAAGAGAGCAAATTGAAGTCGTATTGCAGCGTCCAGTGGTTAAATGGCTACAAAGCTTTTCGCGGATGACTGTGTTCTTTACCGTAAAATTACTAATCCTTCAGATTCGCAAGAGCTGCAGGACGACCTTAACCGCGTAATTGATTGGTGTTCTAATTGGTGCATGCAACTAAATTCAAATAAATGCAAGGCCATGCGTATATCTCGTAACGCTGCCACACACACCTACTTTATCAATGGTGCACCTGTGACGTCAGTTAGCTCTTACAAGTATCTCGGCCTTCACATATCAAATAACCTTTCTTGGCACTCGCATATTGACTATGTTACTAAAAACGCTAATAGCATGCTTGGTTACTTACGCCGTAATTTTAGCTCTGCCCCTTCTTCCCTGAAGCTAACTCTTTATAAAACTTTAGTTCGCTCCAAATTGGAGTATGCTTCAGCCATTTGGGATCCGACTCAGTCTTCATTAGTTTCTACTCTTGAAAGTATTCTAAATCGAAGTGCACGCTTTGTATTATCTAATTATTCTCGCTATGCAAGTATTTCTTCAATGAAACGAACTCTTAACTTACCTGATCTTTCGTCACGCCGCATATCTTCCCGTCTCTCCCTTTTTCACAAAGTTTTTCACTTGAACCCCCTGTTAAAAGAGACCCTTCTTGCCCCTCCGTCTTATATTTCTGCCCGCACTGACCACAGCCTTAAAATCGGGGTGCCATTGTGCCGTACTAACCGGTACAGTGACTCATTCATCCCCAGGACGAGCACGGACTGGAATCGCCTTCCCGCCTCAATCGCACTCATCACCGACCCTACTAACTTCAAGACCGCCGTTCAAAATGCCTTTTGTTAGTATTTTTGTTAATACTTTTTTGTTTGTATTTTTTACTGCATTACTTCTTGTTTTGACTCCACTCCTTTCTGTAACGCCTCCGGGCCTTGAAAGTACGTGAAATAAATAAATAAATAAATAAATAAATTATGCGTGTGGGAAGCTACATACAATTCTTTATGCTCGGCCATGGTGTCAATGGAGATGCGATAAAGCACGAAAAAGCGCCGCGAAGTGCGTTTATATTTGCTTTCCCCTGCAAATCCGCTGTCTGCTGCCTCTAATTGCTCACTACTTTTTGTGATCTGCGGTGCCAAATTTCGTCAGCATTGAACAGAGCACCTAGGGTGATGCGAACGCAAATTCCCCAAGTGCCTGACACAATTCGTGTTGATAGGCGAGCGTGTGAAATCTCGTGACTGCTACACCCACTTGAGGATGGAGTGCTGTCGTATTGGCGGCATTAAACTACAGCATAAAAGTACTATCGCAAAACTCGATGCAGATCACTGTCCTAATGGCACAGCTAAGTAATTACCATGCAGACCATCGCAGTGGGACTCTGATAGTGCCCTAACAACTAGCTGCCTATATTCAATCTACATATATTCCAACTAGCTGCATATACGCCACAAACGTCGAAGATGCGAGGACTTTTCATCGCTGGTATATTTGCTGAGCTATCGCCGCCCATGGTCTACCCTAGAAACGCCCAATTTAGCGCCTGCGCAGGAGCTACTGAAGTCATGGTCCTCCAGCTATAAAAGACAGCAGCTTCGGTTCGCCGTCATTCATCGCCGGGCCGTCCAGGCAGCTGAAACACGGAGCAGGAGTAATCGCCTCTTTTATCCTATGCAAGTATGTGTGGAGAAAACTTTCCTTAAATACTATGTTTAAGTTTTATGTAGCTCCTGGACTGCTCCGTACTAGAGTTGTACTAACCTTCCGCCTATGTGTAAATAGTTGAAGTGTGGGGATAAGGCACCGACGACCATAAAAGAGGTAGCTAAATTGCCTGCTCAACTTTCGGCGAAGGTTGATTCACGGAACAACAACCTGAAAAAAATGAGGTGCAAGAGATCAATCAAGAGGTTCAGTTCATGAATAGCCAATTTGAGGCACTAAAGTATACCATTGAGACGCATAGAAAAGATGATACCGTAAAGAAAGACAATGCAGCACTGCATGAAGAACTTGATGCAGCACGCAGTGAAATAATAGGCTTCAAACAGTACAGCAGACAGCAAAATCTTGAAATCGAGGAATTCCCACTAAATAAAGATGAGGACTGGTTAAGAGTATTATATAATTTGCTGAGAAGTTAGGAGTACTAATACCTGCAGATGAACTTGATGTCGTTCATAGGGTGCCTTCGAAAAAGAAAACAAAACCAAAAGTTGTGAAATGTCACTCACGCTCAACCCGCAACCGTATTCTTCAAGTAATAAACAAGAAAAACAGTAACCACTGCTGATTTTTTATATGAGGGCGATGGAAGTGTATATATATACGAGCATCTATGTTTAGAAAACAGTCTTTTGGGGGGCACGCAATCTCTTAGGAGTACGAAGAAAATTGGAGATTTGTCAGGTTCGCAAATGGAAAAATTCTTGCTGGAAAAGCTGACAACTCCAATGTCATTCACATTCGCTGCGAAAGCGACCTATCTCTCATTTTCTGAATCACGAAGGTTTGTCTCAAACAAATGTCCTCATACAGTCTGCAAGCCGCTCTGAAGAAGCTTATTCTTGCCCTAGCCTCATCCATTGTAATCTTCGCAGCATCCGTTAAAATATGGACGATTTCTGTACTCTACTATCCTCGCATCCATTTGTGTTTGATTACTTAGTAGCTTCACAAACTTGGTTAAAACAGGATAAAATTTATAGCATTCCCGGTTACAATTTCTTTTCCACTACAAAACACGTCACCAATAGAGGTGGTCGGGAAGCCTTATTTGTAAAATCTGGTATGCATCGTACCATTCTCTTTGAATACTCGAAATCATATTATTCAAGCTTGAACTTATTGTTGCCGAATGTCAACATGAAGGTATTGTAGTGGTTTATCGCGCCCCCAATCAAAAGCTACAAGCCTTCATGCATCATTTTCAACGGTTATTAGAGCATGTAAATGCGCTCAACCAAAAAACTGTAATTTGGGGGGACTTCAACATTGATACCTTAAATGACTCTCCTTAAATTGTTATGACATGATGTCATCATACGGCTTTCATAAAATTATTTCCGCACCTACACGTGTTACAACAAAATCGTTTTTCTTGTATGGACCATATTTTATGCAACTTTGACACTGAAGGTGTGCTATCTGTGACGCAACTATAAGTGATCACTTCACTACTGAAATGTTATTTCCAGTCACAGAGGTTCAACACATTAAGTCTCGAGGCACTCATCGTCGCATCATGTTTTCGGCTCTTCGGAAATGTCTGCAGTGCAGTGAATTCATTCATTCATTAGAACCTTTACATTCCGATGAATTATCTGTTCCGAATGTGAATGTCCTTTATTCTAAACTAAACAAGACCTTAAGTGAAGCAATAATGCTGTCCACAGCAATTCATCATAAGAGATGTTACAGAACACCAATTTGCCCGTGGATCAACGAACATATCTTAGAACAAATTAAGAAGAAATACTTTTGGCATTCAAAACTAAAATACCACAAAAATTATGACTACTACCTATAGCAATTCAGATTGGCTCGTAATAAAGTAACAGCGCTCATTGGAGCGAGAAAAAGAAGAATACTACACAAGCTTAATAACTGAAAATTCGGGTAACTCACGAATAATAAGGCGTATTATAAACTCTGTTCTTAAGCCACCTGCAAACTCTTACACCATACCAGATTTCGAGGCTCTCGGAGTATCATTGAACATCCTTGTGTTGAAGTTTAATACCTATTTATACACAGTAGGTTCTCGGCTAATGGCTACGGCTGTTAACGAACAGTACATTACACAACCTGCTCGCAATCCTCATTCATTTAAGTTTACCGATATAACAGTTAGTGCAATTGTAACTCTAGCTAGTGCTATGGCAGTCAAATTTTCAGTCGGTTGCGTCAACATACCTTCTTTGGCGCTCAAGGAATGCATCGATGTCCTTTGTGCACCTTTAGAAAAATTATTTAACTTATTACTTTACACACCTACGTATTCGGACCTTCTTAAACTATCAAAGATAATCCCTATTCACAAAGTTGGTGATAAAAACATCCCAGAAAACTACCGTCCTATCTCCGCCCTAAGTACTATATATATTGCATTCGAAAAACTAATATTCCAACGAATTATTTCTTTTCTAGAACACCCCCGCAGGGGCGTCTGCGTCAGCATGCGTTTGGTGTGTTGCGACACCACGTACCCGAGCACACGAGAGTTGGACCCTCCCGCGTGTAGCCGTGCGCGGCTTAGCCGTGTCTGGGGAAAGGGGGATACTGGAGGTTGAGCTGATGCCGGGTGTTTGGACCTTTAAGGCCCCCCGGCGGAGGCAGCACACCTCTTTGGCCTCTGCTTCACATAGACGGCACCCCCGGACTGACCCACCCGGGGAAATAGGTAGTTGCCTTTTCCTCTATCTCTCTCCCTACAACTTTCGTCTTTTCCTTACTTTCCACCTTTCCTGTCTCCTTCTCATTTCTTTATTACTTCCGACCTTCGTGGCAGCAAGGGTTAACCTTGTGTGAGTAGCCAACCTTGGTTATATCTTATTGGGTTATAGCGGCAGCGTACAGCTGGCGTTTGCAGGCCCTGTTTTTCAGGCCCTGCAGCGTCCCCTTGTTGGACTCCATGGTGGGTGGCTAGCGTTGCTGCCGAAAACTACACATCCACACATGGCTACTTCCTTCCCTCCACTACCTGATCGCCCTCTGAAAAGAGGGCGCACCGATGAAGTATTCCAGTTTTTTGGCCGCCAAAAAGAACCCTTCCCGCGTTTCCATGTCATTCATTCTGCAAAACCAGATAAACCAGTACGAACAATCTCACCCTTCCTTGTTTCCAAGTCATTGACTGAAGTCTTTGGTCCTGGTTATAAGGCGTCGAGGATGGCAAGCGGTGAACTCCTCTTGGAGCTCCGCGATCAAAAACAATACGAAAAATTGTTAAAACTAGTGTCATTTGTGGAAACCCAAATAATTATAACGCCGCTCCGCACGATGAACACCACCCGTGGTGTTGTCTCTGACGATGACTTGATGGAGCTCACTGAGGCTGAACTCTTGGAGGGCTTCAGTGACCAGAATGTTATCAATGTTAAACGAATTAAGATGAGGCGAGATGGAAAAGAGATCAAGACGAAACACCTGATACTCACCTTCGGCTCAAGTGTCCATCCCGAGTCCATCGAGGCCGGTTATATCAAACTTCGTGTTCGACCATACGTTCCCAATCCTCTCAGATGCTTTAAGTGCCAACGCTTCGGCCACAGTTCACAGAACTGTCGAGGCCGGCTGACTTGTGCCAAGTGTAGTGACAAAGAACATTCCTCCGAAACGTGCCAGAACACTCCACATTGTGTTAATTGTGATGGCGAGCACGCCGCGTACTCGCGGTCGTGCCCTTCCTGGAAAAAAGAAAGGGAAATCGTTACAATCAACGTCAAGGGAAACATAACTTTCAAGGAGGCACGGAGGTGGGTATCATACCTGCCCAAGAAAACCTTTGCCGATGTGGCACGTCAGGGGGCAACGTCACAACGGCCTCCGGCGGCTGTCCGACTGACAAGCAGTGAGTCGGCATTTACGCCTTCTGCCCCCGCGGCGGTTGCAGCTAGCGCTGCTCCGTCAACCGAGGAGAAGGGACCATCGACCCCGAAGGTCGGCGTAGCCGAGGCTGCCTCAACTTCCCAGGTCCCTTCCAGCGCTGGCAACGGCCGGCGCAGCCAAATCCCCCAGGGAGCCCCATCGACCTCCGGGCTGGTGGGCGCAGGGGTCTTGCCCTCCAAGGCGGGACCCTCGCTGGTAACTTCCCGCTCGAAAGATCACGTGTCCGGCGCCTCACAAGAGGCAATGGACACTACACCCATCCTCAAGGCGCACCAAGCGCCTAAGGAGCGGCGAGGCTCCCTCGAACGCTCCAGAAAGGGCAAAACCCCGATTACAGGGCCTCGAAAGGGCTCTGTAGTCTAAGGCATAACTTCCGTTTCTGTACACACAGCACTAATTTACTTTAAATATGGATACAGAAATTATTCAATGGAACATCAGAGGTGTCCTTAGAAACCTTGATGATTTGCAAGAACTCATTCACAAACACAATCCAAAAGTGCTGTGTTTACAGGAAACACACTTCAAACCAAAACACACAAGCTTTCTTCGACAGCACGTTATTTTTCGCAAAGGTCGCGATGATGCTGTTGCATCATCGGGCGGTGTCGCCATTGTAATTCAAAAAAGCATAGCGTGTCAACGTTTACAGCTACGAACGGCCGTCGAAGCAGTGGCGGTTCGAGTTGTCCTGCAAAACAAACTCATCACTATTTGTTTGCTTTACATACCCCCACATTTCAAATTAAACAAACCTGAATTTCAGTCCTTCATAGATGACTTGCCAGAACCGTATGTTGTTCTTGGCGATTTCAATGCACACAGCAGCTTGTGGGGAGACTCTCGCATCGATGCGCGAGGTCGTCTCGTTGAACAGTTCCTTTCTTCTTGTGGAGCGTGCCTTCTCAATAAGAAAGAACCCACATATTACTCTCTTGCAAACAGATCGTTTTCGTCAATAGATCTTAGTATAGTTTCGGCGTCTATACTGCCCGAACTCAAATGGGAAGTTACGAGCAATCCTTACGGGAGCGATCACTTCCCCGTACTGCTGAGAACATCTAAAGAAAATGAATTTCTCCCACAAGCTCCTAGGTGGAAGATAGATACAGCCGACTGGGAGAAATTTCGAACTCTATCTAGCATCTCATGGGCTGATATGTCTTCTTTAGAGATTGATGTGGCTGTGGAGTATTTTACAGCGTTCATAATAGATGCCGCATCAAAATGCATATCTGAAGGAAGTGGCTTGGCATGCAGACGGCGTGTCCCGTGGTGGAACGACGAATGTAGGATCGCTCGTAAGAAGCAGAACAAAGCGTGGGGGCTGCTACGCGCTTCCCCCACTGCAGAGAATCTTATCAACTTTAAGAAAGTAAAATCTCATGGCAGGAGAACCCGCAGGCAGGCCAGAAGAGAAAGTTGGCAGAACTTTTTATCGAGTATTAACTCGTTTAGAGATGAGGCCAAAGTCTGGAACAGGGTAAATAGAATTAGAGCTCGACAAACGTACTCACTCCCTCTGGTAAATACACAGGGCGATACACTGCAAGATCAGGCAGACTCACTTGGGGAGCACTTTGAGAGCGTGTCAAGTCCAACAAACTATTCAGAATCCTTTCTCAAATACAAACAAATAGAAGAATGTAAGCCACTCATAAGAAAATGGCGAAAGAATGAACCGTACAACTGTCCTTTTAGTATTGCCGAGTTCAGAGCTGCCTTGAGATCATGCAAGAGCTCCGCACCGGGTTCTGACAGAATCATGTATGAAATGATCAAAAACCTACACAATGACACCCAAGTTGCACTACTCACAATTTTCAACATTATTTGGGCTGCAGGATACTTTCCACTTGCATGAAAAGAATCAATTGTGGTCTCTGTTTTGAAGCAGGGGAAAGACCCATCCATGGCGGCAAGCTATTGTCCGATAGCTCTTACAAGCTGCCTATGTAAGGTTTTTGAAAAAATGATTAATCGCAGACTCATACATTTCCTTGAACTCAACAATATACTTGGTCCCTATCAGTGTGGCTTCAGAGAAGGCCGGTCGACAGATCACCTTGTACGCATTGAAGGAAATATTCGGGACGCATTTGTACATAAGCAGTTTTTCATGTCAATATTCCTTGACATGGAGAAGGCATATGACACAACATGGCGCTACGGCATCTTGCGAGACTTGTCGGAAATGGGCATCTGTGGCAATATGCTGAAAATAATTGAAAGCTATTTGTTGAATCGCATCTTCCGAGTGAAAATCGGCAACGTATTGTCGCGACCTTTCACACAAGAAACAGGTGTACCACAGGGAGGCGTGCTGAGCTGTACGCTCTTCGTCGTGAAGATGAACTCGCTTCGTGCTTCGCTACCACCTGCCATTCTTTATTCTGTCTACGTTGACGACATTCAAATCGGCTTCAAATCCTGTAACCTCTCAGTATGCGAGAGACAGGTGCAGCAGGGCTTGAACAAGATTTCCAAGTGGGCAGACAAAAACGGATTCAAAATCAACCCCCGCAAAAGCTCTTGTGTTCTTTTTACAAGAAAGAGAGGCCTGTTTCCGGATTCTTCCTTAGAACTGTGTGGACACCAAACACCTGTCAGCAAAGAGCACAAATTCCTGGGTATTATACTTGACTACAGACTCACTTTCATTCCACACATTAAATATCTGAAAGAAAAATGTCTAAAAACAATGAACTTAATGAAACTTCTATCCCAGACTACATGGGGTAGTGACAGGAAGTGTTTAATGAGCCTATACAAGAGCCTAATTCGGTCTCGATTGGATTATGGTGCTGTAGTATATACCTCTGCCGCCCCGAGCGCGCTAAATATGCTAGATCCTGTTCACCATCTAGGTATCCGGTTAGCCACTGGCGCTTTAAGAACAAGCCCGATTGAAAGCTTATACGCGGATTCAAATTAATGGTCCCTCCATCTACAGAGAACTTACATCAGCCTTACATATTTCCTAAACATACATTCCAATCATCAACATCCATGTTTTAACACTGTTAACGATATGACATGTACTACACTTTTCCATAACCGTCCCTCTGTAAGACAGCCTTTCTCGCTTCGTGTGAGGGAGCTTAGTAATGAAATGCGTGTCCCACTCCTCGAGCTTCGCCTAATGCATCCAACCAAGCTGTTACCACCTTGGGAGTGGCAGCTGATAGAATGTGACATATCCTTTTTAGAAGTAACAAAACACGCACTAGAGATCGAAATACACAAACTCATTTCCTAGAACTCCAGCACAAGCACTCCTGCGCAGAGTTCTACACAAACGCTTCGAAGTCTAATGCCGGGGTGTCGTATGCTGCCGTCGGCCCATCCTTCTCAGAATCCGATGTACTACATCCGGAAACAAGTATATTTACAGCCGAGGCCTACGCATTACTGTCTGCTGTGAAGCATATAAGAAAATCAAAAATTCAAAAGTCAGCGATATATACAGACTCCCTAAGTGTCGTGAAGGCCCTGATGTCACTCTATACACACAAAAATCCAGTACTTAATGAACTATATTCCGTCTTGTGTAAAGCGTACAGATCTAACCAGCATATCATTATATGCTGGGTGCCTGGCCATAGGAGCATCGAGGGTAATGTTCTGGCGGACGAGATGGCCACGTCAATCGCATCGCAAGCTATAAACCCTATCGCTGCAGTGCCTGTCACAGATCTGAGGCCTTTCTTGCGAAGGAGATTGCGAGACCACTGGCAACGCATGTGGGACGCGGAAACGCATAATAAGCTGCACCTGATAAAACCACAGTTAAGATTCTGGCCCCCTACTACAAAATCGCGCCGAACAGATGTCCTATTCTGTCGTCTCAGAATAGGACACACGTTTGGCACCCATAATTTTCTACTCACCGGAAGTGAGCCTCCAACCTGTGGTAGATGCTGGGAGAGGCTGACCGTACTCCACGTCCTCCTGGAGTGTCGAGAAGCCGAATCTGAGAGAAAGAGACATTTTTCATTAGCATACCGACAGCACATTCTTCTTCATTCTGCAATGCTTCTTGGTCCAGAACCGCTTTTTAATACAAACACAGTCCTAGGTTTCCTCAGAGATGTGGTCTTACATGTTATTAGTCCCATGCATTCGTAGCGCCTCCTCTCTCCGGAGGATGCCACTGCGATAATTGTTTTGCATAGCACATGCCTCCAGGCCCTTGTGTTTCAAGGGCTCTAAGGAGGCAGTAGTGCTCTAGCATTTCTTATCATCTGATATATTCTACCTATCGTAGCATTCCTTTTAAATGCATCTACATGTTCATAGTACAAGTCATACGTCATCGCCATAATTTTATTATACAGATTTTACGCACTTTAGAGCGTATATTTTAAGGCCTCTTTACAGCCACGTCACACCAACTTCATAGTAATCATAATTACACTGGAAACCCATTAGCACATACATGGCGCTCTTTGGCCATACCTGGCCCTTACGCCATAAAACCCCATACATCTTCATCATTTCCTAGAACACCAAAATATTCTTACTCCTTCTCAGCATGGGTTTAGAAGGGTAGGTTAACTGACACAGCCGTCTTGTGCTCATCCGAACGTTTAACCACCACTTAAATGACAATATGATCGTTGTGGGTGTATTTCTTGACATTAATTAAACTTTTGATACTGTCAACCGCAGCATACGATTAAACAAACTAGAATGCCATGGTTTTCGTGGAATGTACCTAGAATACTTTAAAAGTTATCTAGAAAACCGTGAGCAGAAAGTGAAAATAGCTGATACCCGGTCCGACTTTCTTGAAACAACTGTAGGTGTACCCCAAGGTTCAGTTCTTGGACCAATATTTTTCACATGATACATTAACGACCTTCCTTGTGTTGTAAAAAACCTTTTAATATTTATGTATGCTTACGATGCAGCTCTCATATGCGTCCATGAATCTCTGGATGATGCCTTTATTTCTGCGAATTCAGAGCTTGATGAGATCCACAAGTGGTTCTCTTCAAACAAGCTAACGTTAAATACACACAAAACTAAGTATATTGATATTAATTCACCACGCAAAATTTTGGATGAACACTCATGTACACTTACAATAAATAATTCAGTGCTAGAAGGAGTGAACTCTATAAAATACCTTGGCGTTGTACTTCACGAATCTTTTAACTGGAAACGTGATATCAACGAAGTCTGCAAGAAACTTTGTAAAGCTTGTTTTCTCTTGTACAAATGCCGAGACATATTTGACATACCGACATCAGGCATAATTTATTTCAGTATATTTCATAGACACCTAAATTACTGTTTAGTTAAATGCGGTCAAACATACCGCACGTATCTACAAAAAAGAGCAATACGCTTTATGACAACTTCAGACTACACTGTACATACGCTGCTGCTCTTCCGAAGCCCAAATATCATGCCGTTCACAAATGGTCCTTTCTTGTATTAGCACCAACTATACGGTGTGCTCATCACATCTTTTTTTTTTTAATTTCTTGCTACGAAAGCCGTAACAAAGTAAAACATAACTACCTCACTCGGCAAACAAAAAATATGTATGTTAATAGAAAACTTACAGCTAATGGAGTCGCCGTATGGAACAACCTTCCACTTGGACCAAAAAAGTGTACGAATTTCTCTTTAGCATTGAAAAGAGATTTCCTGCGTAATATATAGCCACTAAATATATTAATTGCTAAAAACATTTTCCAAGACGAGTAACCATTTTGAATGGATTACCATGTATATTTGTGTTGTACGTTATGCTCTGTACATACATGAGTGTGCAGAAAATATTTCAAATAGTATTGCAGCATGACAATCGTGTTATCATTAGTTTTCAAATGTTAAAAATGTTAGTAAAATATTTTTGTTTATAACATTATTGTTTTGATATGTGACATGCTCTTTTTCTTAATTATACCTAAATGAATCCCAACTAACCTCAGGCTAGGGATACAGGTGCATTATGGCAATTCCATTATTTCTAAATTGTATTATTTCAATAAAATTCAATTCAATTGAGTTCAATACCTAGTGTGATCTCCGCACTGTGTGTGTGCGCTTTGTTTTTATTTTTGTTTTCATTCTTTTGCCCACTGGTAAGTTATACGTCTAGGCTCCTGCTTCTTTCTCAACTAGGCTACATAACTGAAGCAGACGTTATCAGAAAAGCACATTTCAACAATAATTTGGCTAAGTACCTCTATCAGGTAATTAACATTTATTTATTCCCGCTGCACAATGAGCAGAATTACGAAATTGAACCCAAGCCGTCGTCGTCTCGTGTCTGCCCAGCAGAAATCCTAAGGAAATTGCACCATTTTCAACACATCGGCCCTCCAAATTTGCTAAAAGATCCTTTGTCGTTCCAGCCAATAGCGCTTAAGATACAAACGAGAACGTTTTTCGTGAAACGCTTAATTGAAATTCCAATGTGTTCCGTAGAACCTTTCAAGGACTGTTATATCGAACACGGTCGTACTCGGTATGTCGAAGTGCGACTACTCGGGCGGGTGTCTTGAAAGCGGAGCCAATCTTAATTTCTTTTTCCTGGGAGGCAGTTTTAAGGCATGAAAAGCAGCTTCCTCACCGGACATCTGGTACCTCATCGAAAGGCTAAAGAGATATCCTGCAGTAGATTGCGTCCTTAAAATAAAAGCACGGATAAGGGAGCCGAAGTTTAGGAGGAACAAAGAGCGCACAAAACCCCAAATTTTGCAAGGAGCATTCTCTCCCCTTCGTTCCGTCTTTGTGCGCGCTTATCGTCCGTTTAACCAGAATGATTCCGTACCGCAATTTGCGCTTAAGGTGCTTAATTGGCCCGCATCATCTGTATTGCGTTCTTTTTCTCGTGGCGCCAGCGGTCGAAGAGTGAGGAATTGGAGGTAGTGGGATAGAGAAGCCGAAAGACGAGGAAAAGCAAAAAAGGTAAACCAAGGTGGTGCCCAGTTGGTCATCTACACTTAGGTAATGAAAAAAAAAGCGTGGGAAAATGCAAAATATTGTTTTCATGACCTACTCCCACGCCTGACTCGAATATACTTGCCTATACACTACCGTCGTTCGAACGGCCTTGGTGTCGAACATGTAATTCGGTCTTGCATTCGTGTTGTAGAAATACTTTGTAATATGCGTTTAGACCTTCTATTTTTGTCGTTCACGCATCCCTATCTCATTGGAACACGACCGCTGCCTTAGTGGAATCCGGCCGAGATATGTTTGCGTAGACGACACGTGCGGAACGCCGGGTCCGCCTCCTACACGAGGCGAATGCCAGCTGCGGCTCTTTTCATTCATCCCTATCTGAATGGAACACGTCCGCGGGCTTAGCGCAAGTTAGCCTAGATACGTCTGCGCAGACGTCGACTGCGGAAGGCTGAGCTCTCGCCTATGGCAATTCGACCGGTCAGCTGTGCCTCTGTGCTCGCGCGGCTGACGAGTGCTCTTTCATATTCACCAGTCTGGGTTTGAGCCCCGAGGTGGGCTGAAATTTTCATTGAGCTGGGATGCAAATCCGGGACGTGCCTGTGAGATCGTGCGCCTTAGCGCTCTCGTCCAAAGGTCGTGAGACACGCAGAACACGAGAGGCCTAAGACACCACTGCACGTCGGGAGAGAATGACGAGCAAGTACACAGCGCCGAAAACGTAAACTTGCAAATACGCACACAAAGTGACACACAGATTCCCACTTCGAATGTGAACTTACGTAAGCCTGGCGAATCCGTTGCTAGCACTCGGTTTAATTTATTCAACCGAATGCTTGAAAGCGACGAATATCTTAAATAGACATGCCGAATTCCAGCCGCGCATGTCTCCTGCGTGCCAACAAATGGCGCGTTGGGCTGGGAACAACGTAAAAATCGCGTGCAGTGACAACCGACTAAAACCGCCTTGCAGCGAAATATTTTCCTCCCGTGTACTACAGATCGTTTTGCCAAAGTAATTTTTTTTTTTACCGTAATCTTTTGTGCACCTTAACACTCGCTAAATTGTAGGCATTTCTTCAGTCACGCGAGTACATTCTTCCGTAGCTGCACCGACCTAAGCTAAGATCCACTGTAAGAATTTCGCGATCTTTACAATAAAAAAAAAATATTCCGCCGAATGCGGTTATTTCTGTGGCTGGTACTTATTTACGGCGACAGCAGAATATGAGCTTTCTCTTTATTTTTTCATGTGTACCGCATGGTGTACGAGCTCAATACAGACGTACAACATAGTAATATACCAGTTAGGCGCCTTCAAAATCACCATCATCATCATCATCAGCCTGGTTACGCCCACTGCAGGGCAAGGGCCTTTCCCATAATTCTCCAACAACTCCGGTCATGTACTAATTGTGGCCATGTCGTCCCTGCAAACTTCTTAATCTCATCCGCCCACCTAACTTTCTGCCGCCCCCTGCTACGCTTCCCTTTCCTTGGAATCCAGTCCGTAACCCTTAATGACCATCGGTTATCTTCCCTCCTCATTACATGTCCTGCCCATGCCCCATTTCTTTTTCTTGATTTCAACTAAGATGTCATTAACTCGCGTTTGTTCCCTCACCCAATCTGCTCTTTTCTTATCCCTTAACGTTACACCCATCATTCTTCTTTCCATAGCTCGTTGCGTCGTCCTCAATTTAAGTAGAACCCTTTTCGTAAGCCTCCAGGTTTCGGCCCTGTAGGTGAGTACTGGTAAGACACGGCTATTATACACTTTTCTCTTGAGGGATAATGGCAACCTGCTGTTCATGATCTGAGAATGCCTGCCAAACGCACCCCAGCCCATTCTTATTCTTCTGATCATTTCCGTCTCATCATCCGGACCCGCCGTCACTACCTGCCCTGAGTAGATGTATTCCCTTACCACTTCCAGTGCCTCGCTACCTATTGTAAATTGCTGGTCTCTTCCGAGGCTGTTAAACAATACTTTAGTTTTCTGCAGATTAATTTTTAGACCCACTCTTCTGCTTTGCCTCTCCAGGTCATTGAGCATGCATTGCAACTGGTCCCCTGAGTTACAAGCAAGGCAATATCATCAGCGAATCGCATGTTACTAAGGTATTCTCCCTTAACCTTTATCCCCAATTCTTCCCAATCCAGGTTTCTGTGTACCTCCTGTAAACACGCTGTGAATAGCATTGGAGAGATCGTATCTCCCTGCCTGACGTCTTTCTTTATTGGGATTTTGTTGCTTTCTTTATGGAGAACTACGGTGGGTGTGGAGCCGCTATATATATCTTTCAGTATTTTTACATACGGCTCGTCTACACCCTGATTTCGTAATGCCTCCATGACTGCTGAGGTTTCGACAGAATCAAACGCTTTCTCGTAATCAATGAAAGCTATATATAACGGTTGGTTGTATTCCGCACATTTCTCTATCACGTGATTGATAGTGTGAATAAGGTCTATTGTTGAGTAGCCTTTACGGAATCCTGCTTGGTTCTTTGCTTGACAGACATGCATACCTTCGAAATACATACCTCCAACTCGGTACCAGGTTAGTAACATGGCATCAAGCCCTCAGGACAGCCCTTTTCAAACGTTTTGCAGCAGCTGTCACCGAGCGCTTCGCAAGGCTCATGCAGCTTAGGAGTCATGAAATGATTATTTGGGGGTGCCACCGTGGCTCAAAAGAGAGAGAATGAATGAATGAATGAATGAATGAATGGATGTTTGGTGTTCAATGGCGCAAGGGCCATGTATGGCCATAGAGCGTCATGCCGTGGAGAGAGAGAGAGTAAGGATAGGAAAGGCGGAGAGAGAGAGAGAGAGATATAAAACTTTGTTATGTCCTTGATGGAGTTCAGGGGTGGCGGGGGTCGGAAGACTAACCCCCAATCCCCCCCTTCCTCAGACGGCGGCCAGTCCTTGCTTTCTGGCGGCGTCTTCGGCCATCCGGACGGCCCAGAGCTGCTCCTCTGGGTCCAAGCTGAGCAGCAATGTCTCCCACTGCTCGGCCGTAGTTATGCGTGTGTTAGTGCGGGAGGTGTTGGTGGGTGAGGCTTTGGGGCATTGCCAGATAATATGATCTAGGTCAGCGCGGGCCTCGCACGCTTTGCAGAGTGGAGAGTATGCATCGGGGTACATGCGGTTGTAAAGCACGGGGTTCGGAAAAGTTCGTGTCTGAAGGAGTCGCCAAGTGGTAGATTGAGACTTATTCAGTGTTTTGTGTGCTGGGGGGTAGCGTAACCGCTCCCTGCGGTAGTGCAGGAGAATTTCTCTCAACGTGACCATTCGGTCCCGCGCATGACCGCGATGCAGAACAGAGGGCTGGTCGGGATCGGAAGACGCAGGAGAAGGATGATGTGCCCGGTGTGCGAGAGCTCGGGCGGCATCGTGGGCGGCTTCGTTTCCAGGCAGAACCGAGTGACCAGGGGCCCAGATGATCTGCACGCGGCGTTGCCTTGAGGGAGGAGTGCCAGAGAGAATCTTCTGTGCTTGGGGTGCTATCAGTCCTCTTGTGTAGTTACGAATGACCGTTTTTGAATCGCTTATGATGCAGTGTGCATTGGTAGCCGCGTAAGCCAAAGCGATGGCCGTTTCTTCTCCTACTTGGTGTTGCGTGGTGAATATTGATGCGGCCGCGGCGAGGCGGTACTGTGAACCCGCGACTGCGACGACTGCCATGGCATTTTGGTTGGGGTATTCTGCTGCGTCCACGTAGGTTACGTCAGCGGCTTGGTCGTAGCGCTTTTGTAGTCGTTTAGCTCGTTCTGCACGTCGCTCAGGATTGTGTTCAGGGTGCATATTGCCAGGTATGGGTGGGATAACTAGTTGAGCACGAATGTTTGAAGGGATGGGTACTTTTGGTCCGAATTGGGTGGTGTAGGTTATGCCTAGGGTGCCTAGAATGTGCCTGCCCGTGGTGGAATTGGCGAGTCGTTCGTATTGGCTAATACGCTGCTCTTCAATAAGCTCGTCTATGGTGTTATAGATGCCGAGGGCGTCCATTTTCTCGTTAGAGGTGGTGATGGGAAGATGTAGGGCTTGTTTATAGGCCCTCTTGATCATGGTGTTGAGTTTGAGCTTGTCAGTTGCATTGAGGCTAAAGTACGGGGCGACATAAGTGATCCTGCTCAGGGCGTAGGCGGTTACCAGGCGTATAAGGTTGCACCCGGTTTGCTACCCTACACAGAGGTATGGAAAGGTCAATAGAAAAAGAAAAAGGATAGAGCTAGCACTGAGTGTACGTGGGACACAGGGACACTATACACGGTCTTTTAGGCCGGTGCACTACAAGGATTGCACTAGTGCACGAATCGCTTTTCGTGCCAGTGACGCATGTGGCCATGGTCCGAGTATCTTTGACTCGGAGAACGGTCTTGAGTCCAATCTGTTCAAAGTTGTGCTCAGAGAGAGGCGTTGTACGTCGTGGCGAGGGCAGGTACACAATAGGTGCTCGATGGTTTCATCGCTCTTAAAGGAGTCGCACATCGGGCTTTTGGCCATTCGGATATACGATAGGAGTAGGCGTTCGTGACTGCCACTCCGAGCCCCAAGCGGCAGAGCAAGGTTGTTTCGCCGCGGGAAAGGCTAGATGAGAGTTATAGCCGTAGAGTGGGGCCTCGTTTATGCAATCGGTAATTGAAGGCTAAAAATCTCTGAAGTTACCTACTATCCAAACTTGCACAAAAGTATTGAAGCTCTATGTCATTACAAGCAACTGGCGATGACTTGAACGTTGGCCTCAGATTACGATCACATCGGCGAAAACAATTGTAATATTATTCAACGATGGCATTTCTTGTACCAGTGTACTATCGCCGAGAAATATGCGCATCATGGGTGCAATAATAAGATTTGAGTTCGCTCCCTACGTAACTTGCAAATCACAAGTGCAAGGTGTCCCTTTTCGCGTGTCTGACAAGATGAACTTATCTACTCTATGTTCCGCAGCTGCATAGAAAAGTTTCTAATGCTATAACTCTTGTCCACAAACTCTTCTCTCACCGATAGTACTCTCGGCCTGTGGGGTACATGCACTGCACTGTTGGACTCCGAACTTTAACTACCAGGCCCTTCTTTACCATGCTCTAAAACCCAATGTACGAGCGCCTTAAATTTATTTGTCGTCATGGTCGAGAACCGAGCATCAGACCGTAAGGTCTTGTTTATCAGTTAACCCTCGACTAAAAAAGGAGAAATAAAAACAACTGCTCACCACTACAACGGAACAGGAAATATATTTATACACTATACGCTGCTACACTGTACCAGCACTGTCTGTGGTAAAATATAACTATCGAGGACTCTGCTAACCGACAAAAAGTTAGCAAACAACCCTTAGTTTCATAAAATATTACAAACACTTTTCGTAAAGCTATCGGGAAGAAAGCGCAAGCCTGACGTTCCAGAGTTTCATGAAACATTCATTGCAGCGCACCTCATCTACTGTCTGGAAGTATGAAAGTGCACCGGAACCCGACTCCATTATGCAGCAACATGAGACAAAACACTCACGTTCGGCGGCAACAGCAATGCTGGCAAAATAACTTATGCAGGATGCGACGCCCGGGAGGATGTTAGCTCAGCGCACCGTCACTTTTCATTTCTTGATCTTTAACTGTCTCACCATTTCCAGCCATCTTGTCGTAGCAACGCGGGCACATTTTCCTTCTGACTGTTTCTATCTCTCTCTATTTTACTTTTTCCTCACCACTAACACACTCCGCAAACCTCATTAGCAAACCCCTCAGGAATCAGGATGACTCCTGTTTAACGCCTTGTTTGCTTTCCACGCTCAAGCACAGTAGATTACGCGGCTTATTGACAGAGTGGAAATCCTCCTGCCACTCGTCAAAGCGTCCGTTCACCGGCGCCTTTCGATACCCTTCAAGAGGTTCTTTGAACTGCTTATATTTCGACAAAGCTGAGAGCTAAAACAATACAAAAAGATGAGGCCGAAAGCAGGATAAACGACTTAATTTTTTATTATATCTTATGGTTAACGAAAAATATTATCTTTTTCATGTCATGGTAATGTCGAGTTTTGTAAAATCGCATGCAGTCACATTAACTTGTATTTTGTGTGTGTGTGTGTGTGTGTGTGTGTGTGTGTGTGTGTGTGTGTGTGTGTGTGTGTGTGTGTGTGTGCGGGGAGGGGGGGAGGGGTCCATAGCTTTAAGGCTGGCGCAGCTACTATAGCTACTAATATTTCTGATTACACAAAAAAAAATTGTTCACTTCTCCGACTTATTATGATCGCGCATATGTGAACGGTCATTGCACTTATATGCTTATTATGATATTGACGCTTGTACACTGAATTACAGGGAGACACAATCTCTCTAATGCTATTCAATGCGTGCTTGGACGACGTATACAAGCTATTAAACTGAGAAGGCTTAGGAGTAAAGATCGACGGCGAATATCTCAGCAACCTTCGGTTTGCCGATGACATTGTTCTATTCAACAACAATGCAGACGAGTTACATCAAATGATTGAGGACCTTAACAGAGAGAGTGTAAGAGTAGGGTTGACTATTAATATGCAGAAGACAAAGATAATGTTAAACAACCGGGCAAAGGAACAAGAGTTCAGGATCACCAGTCGGCCTCTAGAGTGTGTGAAGGAGTACGTTTACCTAGGTCAAATAATCACAGGGAACCCTGATCATGAGAAGGAAATTCACAGAAGAATAAAAATGGGTTAGACCACGTACGGCAGACATTGTCAGCTCCTGACTTGAACCTTACCATTGTCATTGAAAAGGAAGGTGTACAATCAGTGCATTCTACCAGTGCTGACATATGGAGCAGAGACTTGGAGACTCACAAAAAAGCTTGAGAACAAGTTAAGGACCGCACAAAGAGCGACGGAACGAATGTTGCTATGCATAAGTTTAAGAGGCAGAAGGAGAGCGGCTTGGATAAGAGAGCAAACAGGTATTTGACGATATTCTGACTCACATCAAGAGAAAAGATGGAGCTGGGCACGTCATGTAATGCGCCGATTAGATAACCTTAGGACCATTAGGGTTACAGAATGGGTACCAAGGGAAGGGAAACGCAATCGAGGACCACAGAAGACTAGATGGAGCGATGAAATGAGGAAATTCGAGAGCACTGGTTGGAATCGGTTGGCGCAGGACAGGGATAATTGGAGATCGCCGGAAGAGGCCTTCGTCCTGCAGTGGACATTAAACAGGCTGAGGATGATGATGATGATGCCGATGATGACACTAAATGAAAGGATCATTAACATGCGACAAAACTGCATAGAGTAATAGAGTAACAGCCATAATGTTTTCGAAAAACTTTAGTTGAAATATGGTAATGTTTTACTGGCCCTTTTGAGAGTGCTGCCTTAGGTAGACATTGCAACCCTAGAGTGATCCATATTGTATGTATAGCACTTATAATTTCGTCCTTTGACCGCATTTTAAAACCCACAATAAAAGAACATTCGTGGGAAACAGGGCAGAAATTCTGACGCTGCCAAGCTTAATACGAGGTTCAGCTTACGTGGCAAAGAGGGGCTCTGTTTGCCTTCCCGAAGCTTGGCATAAATCCGTGTTACCAATTTTTTATTTCTCGCTGGCAGAATTGTCATTTTCCGTTTGCCCCAGTAGGTCTGCTAAACCTGTTAACATTAGGCTTCAGGAAAGTCTTGCCAGTCTTTCTAGTTCTCGGACGCTGCCACATTTCCAAGACACAGCGGCCCGTTCTTCGTTCAGAAAACAAATGTCTGTATATTCACAAATTTGTCTCAAAATTTTTGCACAACAAATTTAGCAGTGGCGGGAATGTAGCGAAGAATGTATATGCGAGTCACGGCACCCTTTTCCTCAAAGCGCGAATATCGTTTTTCTTCATGTTAATGCGTAAGTATTAGAAGTGTCAAAGTGGTAAAAGCGCGTGCGTCCGTGCGTGCGTGCGTGCGTGCGTGCGTGCGTGCGTGCGTGCGTGCGTGCGTGCGTGCGTGCGTCCGTGCGTGCGTGCGTGCGTGCGTGCGTGCGTGCGTGCGTGCGTGCGTGCGTGCGTGCGTCCGTGCGTGCGTCCGTGCGTGCGCGCGCGCGCGCGCGCGCGTGTGTGTGTGTGTGTGTGTGTGTGTGTGTGTGTGTGTGTGTGTGTGTGTGCGTGTGCGTGTGCGTGTGCGTGCGTGTGCGTGTGCATGTGTTGAACGCGTTCCAAGCGAAACACCACACGCCCAAACCTCAGCCGTTCCGAAAACCAACTATTACCCTGACCCACTGCTACTCTATCCTTCTGCTTGCCCTCCTCTTCTTCTTTTTTGCACTTGCGGCGTTCTTCGTTACAGTTGCAATCGCCGCCCCTTCTCCCATCGAGTTCGCCCAGGAGTAAGACAATAGTTCAGTGCACGTTTCACGAGGGAGGTAAAGCTTCATCAGTTTGGCATAAGTAGGAAAATGCGTTTGCCACAATTGTCATCAAATTCGGAAATCGTGGCTGAACGAAACGTCACAGGTCTCAGAGCTTTCACAACACGGAAAGTATCAGAGAATTAGGATAATGCTATTTTGCAGCACCAAGGCAAACCCTGGGCCCGTTTAAATCGTCCAGTTGGAAAGAGCGAGCCGGACTCTTCTGAGAAAACGTATATTAGACTGCGCTTGGTGGTGCAGCATTACTAGCCGAGCTTGGAGGCGAGCCTGGCGCAGGATCTCGCTGGAGTTCACTTTTGCGGGGCGTTCTTGCAGAGACTTGTCGAAGCCAAGAAGGTGTTCTTGTGGTAACCTCGGCATCCTCCGATGAGCAGCTGAAACGGCGTGTCGTGAGTGAGTTCCTGTTGTAACGTGCTTAGAGCGAAAACCGCAGCAACGACGTAGTCATCCTAGTCGTCGTGTGTGGGACAGACATCGGAAAAAATTGTTTTACGGTTCGTGCGCTCGATCTGTCCATTTGTTTGTGGATGTTGAGGGGACGCTGTAGCGGGTCGTATTCCAAGTTTTGAAGGCAAGCGACGCAAATGCCGTGTCACGGTCGGAAATGAGCAACTTCGGCGTGCCATGCCGGAATATGAGGCAGTCGTTAACAAAGGTCATGGCATGAGCGCCTGTAAAATCAGGGACTGCTCGAGCTTCTGCCCACTGACTTAGGTAGTCTGTGGCCACAATGAGATATTTGTTGTCATGCTTGCTGCGAGGAAAAGGGCCATGTGATCAATGCCCACGATTTAAAATGATTCGTTAGGACGGGCGGTTGGTTGTAAGGGTCAGGTTGTAGAATTGTGACGACCTTGTGAGCTTGACAAATGGTGCAGGATGACACGTACAGCTAACATCGGCGCGCATGCATGACCACCAAAACATTATCTTAATATTTCCAGTTTTCTGCTGACCCAGATGGCTAGCACAGGGCGCGTCGTAGCATATGGAAAGTGTGGATGGTTGCATGACGACAGGCACAGCAGGATTCACATCCTGTAGGTCGACGATAAAGGATGCCATGTCGAGCTGTATAAGCTGATGAAAGCCTCTCGATGTGCCTCTTAGGTGTACTGGTACGACAAGAAAGGCGCCAAACGATGCCGTAGATTTCGGTATCCTTCGAATGTGCAGCTCGGAGATTGGGTACTGCAAATGCCGGCGCAGAGTAGTTAGTAACGACAAAGTTTCGTGCAAGGTAGTCGGCGTCTTGGTGGTAAGAACCACTACGGTGAACGACCGCGAAGCTGTAGTCTTGCTGTTATAGGGCCCACTGCGCAATTGGCATTTAGGTATTTTTTTCTTTTTTGGTGGGAGCCAGCTCAGTGCAACGTTGCCGGTAAAAGCAGTAAAATGCTTGCCGTAGACGTAAGGCCGAAACTTCTCAATTTCCCTGACTACAGCGAGGCACTTAAGCTCTGAGACGAGGTAGCGACTCTCTGGTTCACTGAGGTGGCGAATGGCACATGCACAGGGCTTATTGTTCCCTTTGGAGTCGAATTTAAGACTACTGGCGTCAGTGTGGACGATGCCAGGGGCATCCTTTTGATAGTATAAGAGTGTCGGCGAAGCCGTCAAGGCCGCCTTAATATTCTGGAAGGCTGATGCCTGGCCGGGGTCGCAATGCCACCACTGATTTTTCTTCAGAAGTTCATTGAGGGGTGTAGCGTTAGCGGCGAAGCTAGGGACGAAACGGTGGAAGCAGGAAGCTTTTAACTTGTTTGGCCATTGTAGGAGGCGGAATGCTTGCTAATGCTTGTAGCTTCGAAGGGCCAGGGCTGATGCCGTGGGCACGCACAACGTGACCCAAGCAGGCAACTTCTGAAAAGCCGAATAAACACTTTCAAGGTTTCATTCGGAGTCCACCATCATCTAGAGCGCGCAAGACGAGCTTTAAGCGCCGTTTGTGTTCGGAAATGTGGGAGCGTAAACGATGATTTCATCCGAATACACCAAAGCCATTGACCACTTCAAGTGTCCAGGGACCCGGTGGAGTAGTAGTTGGAACGTTGCTGTTGGATTAGAGAGCCCAAAAAGGAAGGCGGTTAAAATGGCACAGGACGTCCGGTGTGATAAAAGCAGCCTTCTCCGTGTCGTTCTCGACAAGCCCGATCTGCCAGTAGCTGGAAAGGAGACCGAGTGTAGGGAAAAATCTAGGCCCCGAAGCCGATGTAAGGCGTCGTTGAGGAAGGAGAGAGGATTTACATCCGCTTTGGTAATGCTGTTTAGGCGGCGATCGCCTATGCAAAATCGCGCATTGCCGTATTTCTTCCTCACGAAAAATGGGGAAAACCAAGGAGTGAACTAGCGAGGTATGATCCCGCGCTGTAGCATATCTTCCACTGTAGTTTAATTTCAGCGTGTTCAGAAGCAAAAGCACGACGAGGGTTGGGTCGAACGGGTGCATGGGAGCCAATGTTGATTTTGTTACGAACAGGAGTAATACGGCCAAGTTCGCTCTATGATAACGGCAAGCACATTCGAAATTTCACCAGCAATGCTTGGACACCGGACTTCTCAGACGTCCTTGTTTGGGCCGAAATGCAACACATTCCAGTCGACGGAGTCATCGCCACTTTCTGGAGAAGTATAGTGTTGCACTGTTGCGAGGACGGAGCAGAGCTAAAGAGCTGCCGCGGTCGCCAACACGGTTCCAGAGTGGAGGCGCAGCGGGCTGTCTGATAGGTTGAACATCAGGACGCCAAATGCAGAAGCGGAGCGCAGTAAAGAGCGTGGCACGGCAAATTAATTGCCCGGTCGCGAGCAGATAGTTCAGTTAACAAAGACATCCGCATCAAATCATACGTCCATGTCGCAATGAACTGGTACTCACGCAGCAGAAGACAGGGGTATAGTTACCGTAGATGTTGCCAGCACAGGAAACGACAGCGATGGTGGTAAGCGAAAATGTTCATTTTTGTAGGCGTTTGGTAGACGCATGGTCGCTTGCGCACATATCCATGTTGAGAGGGTGCGTGCTCTCGTACAAATGTAACATGAATGCTTCCGCAACGACGAAGTGCCATTGTTCAGAAAGGAGTGAGCTCCTGCGGCTGCGTGGCTGGCCAACTTAAACATAGAGTTGTTGGCCGCCTGTGTTGGCCGCCAGGTCAGGTGCCGCATCCTGAGGGAGCAATCCTATTATGCATCCGGCGTGGCTAAAAGTCAATGCGTACGTCCTGTGTTGAGCACCAGTTGCAGCCCAAATTAAGGGTGCGCAGAGGTTTTGCACCACGATGAATGGGACATTTACACTTTTTCTGAAAGCAGTCACAGTCATAGAGATCTTTCTCCAAGGGATGGTAGACGAGTCCTGTCAGCTAGGAGGAGGCCGCGTGCTGCGACAGTAGCCATCTTAAGGTGGCACTGAATGGCTAGCAAATTTGGTTTCTTGAAATTAAAAGTGGCATCATTGTTCACTAGCACTTAAACATTTTGCGGTGGCGAACCTAGCCGGACTTGCAACTTGGGCATATCAGTGAACGGGCCAGTGACAGGATAGGGACTTGACAAGTTACGCGGGGTGCTGCTCTCGGTGGCCCGCGGTGAAGTTTTCTGACGGAGGAGTATGACGCACACAGTTTCAACTGTAATGGCCGATCTCGTTGCATTGATGTAGCGCATGGTTGGAGAGCGCTGACGATATGCGTCGTACCGACTGACTTGGACTGCTGACTCTTAATGACTGGAAAACGCCGGGGGTGGGCACTGGAATGGAACCTTCCAGTATGTGAGCTAAGGCAGAGGTGGGCGAAGTGTTGAACGTTGAAGTCAGTGATGGCGTTGATGAAGGCTTCCGTGGCAATGACGTCGGCTGTAGAGTTTGGAGAACCAGCCAGGGCCTTACACGACAGGCGCTCCGCATGAGCATTGAGTTCTTTCGGGCTGTAGTGCGCCTATATTACACATGCTGTAATTCTGTAAGGCGTAAGTGCTGAAGATTGGCACCACCGTAGCGGCACTCAAGCTACGAGACAAGACTTGCGTAGTTGGAACGGTCGGATGCCGGCAAGAGCTCCAGAAATTCAGCGGCAGCAGAACGAAGCTGAGCCACGAGGATTTGAGCTTCGTGGTGAGGTAACCAGGAGTGCAGAGCGGCGACAGATTGAAACTGCATACGAAAAGCAGACCCTGACGTGGTACCGTCAAACATAGGTGGACTTGGGAAGGGTGCCTGACATTGCTGCGTGGCGGAATTGGGCAAGGAAGATTGAGGTGCCGAGTCAGGTGGAGCTTGATCAGTTAAAGTAGGCGACACGAAGTTTGAAACACGTGTGGTGAGGTTGGCGATGTGACTCTCCGCGGAATACATACGTTGGGTTAAATAGTTCTCAACGGAAAGCAATCGCTGGTCAAGGCATGCTTCAAAAAAGTCCAGGAGTGCCGACGACGGTGAGTGGAATCCGAATCGGCCGGCTGATTGTTTGGAAGAATCGTACCAGCATCGTACCAGTGGTGGCATCGCTCGCGGAAAGGGTGTGGTCCAGTTGAGTGTCCGATGACGGTGCAGGCATAGATCACGGCACTGATGCGTGCGAAGGCATCTTACTGGGGGTCGTCTTGCTGCGGGTTATCACGACCACTGCGGCCAAAATGTAAAGGGTGTCCGGCGCCTTGAACGGGTTCCATGTGGTACGCGACGGACCCATGTAGCCGTTCCAAAAACCAACTATTCCCCTGACCCACTGGTACTCTATCCTGCTTCCCCTCCTCTTCCTCTTCTTTCACTTGCCGCTTTCTCCGTTGCCGTTACAGTATGTATGTATGTATGTATGTATGTATGTATGTATGTATGTATGTATGTATGTATGTATGTATGTATGTATGTATGTATGTATGTATGTATGTATGTATGTATGTATGTATGTATGTATGTATGTATGTATGTATGTATGTATGTATGTATGTATGTATTTACACTTTGCAATGTGATGAAAGAGGTTCAAATCATGGATCCAGGATCCAGGACGCATTTATCGCTACATCGCAGTGCATTTTCTTTATACAATGTATTTCTTCGCGACATACCTCCTCCACCTCCCCACCCCTTTCCGTATCGGGTTTGTCTTTCTAGCCTCTTTCGTGTGCCTATCCCGCAGGCAGTCTAAGCCGTTCCGGTAGTAATGTGCAATCTAAAACTGTGCACCGATATCTGTGGTACCACCATGCGGTACGTGTGGTATCAGTAGTACCAGCGGTACCGTTAATGTCGGTACCGGTGGTATCACCGCGCAGTACCGCCGTGTAGCGGCACTGGTGTACCGCTGTTAAGCTGGTTACTCTAGCATTGTTCCGTCGTGACTGCTAGCGTTTCCAGACGCTCTCGTTTGAGGCGCTGCAGGGGGGTCTCTCGGGATTAATTATTTGGTTAATTTACCCCATTCTCATCTTCTACTGGCTCCGGAGCACACTTACTTTCATCGACGTCAACTAAAGGTTAAATCGCCTAGCAACTTTCTTCTTGTTTTATGTCTTATAGAACATTAAACAGTGGTGAAAATAGCCTTGTTGGCTATATTTATAGATATAGCCATCAAGGCTATATTCGCCACTGCTAATCGGCACTGCCCTTGCTGCTCACTCAATTTAACCCAAATTAAGATTACTAAAGTAAAGCCTCCGCTGCTTCTCGCTTTGTACCTCGCTGGTTTCGTGCAACAGAATTAGATTATCATTATGATTAGTCACTATACATACCTATACGTCCTTGTTACTCCCGTGTGCCGAAAATTATCGCATCAAGGTGAACATTCCTAGAGCAATAATCTTCTCGGAAATGCATAAGGGATGCACAAGTAGAGTAAACTTTCTACTTGAGAAATTGCTGCCATCGCCGGGACTGCATTTCTTTTTTGTTTTTTTTTTCCTTGCCAGTGACGTACACTGTGCCGGTACTATTTCGGGCAATCTGACGTCACCCGTGTTTACACGGGGAGTCAGCGACCTCTTCCTAACGTGAAGGGGATTACGTTATTTTTTATAGCAAGGAGTCACGTCGACAGGAACTCAGTTGTTGCCGAAACGCGCGCAGCATCATTTCTTTTTTTTTTTCGTTTATCCACGGAAAAAGTGTTTGCGCAGGTTGTATACAAAAATAAAAGTAATGTTTCATCTGCGCGAACTATAATGGAATCCTTATTTAGTTATTTTCTCTTTATTCTAGTAAGGACGGAATTGATTTCTTTCTATTCACCATGCCTGCTCCGCCGTCTATGTTTAGCGCGGGGATTACGGTACAGTCAGTTATGTAACAAGACGCACCTGACATGTCGGATTCTGGAGGAAAGTAATAAGTCCCTCATGTTGCCGAAACATCCCCTGTACGAAATATCCTTGACACCATGCCGCTTTTGATGTCGCGAACGCTTAGGTTCGCGTTCGAAGAGACCATCACAATTCCCATTATTGTCAATAGAGCGTAGCCGGATGCACAAGAGGCCGGCTGAGAAATCTGCCATCATTGTTTATTTCAGTGAATTCTGTATATATTTTACATAATTTGTGGGCATTCTGCAGTTGTAGTGTTACCGCAGATAAAGTGCCCCTTTGTGGGCATGGGAGCAGATATTCTGTAAATGTCCATTTGTCTATGTTTTATCAAATGTCTTCTTGTGCGAACTCAGCCGCAGTACTTGCCATCAGCATAATTGAAGCTCTGGAACCAAGATCTTCAGAGCGGGGAAAGACTGGAGAACTTCAATGTATTTTGCTACCCAAGTCATGTGAAAATCCTTTAACCACTCCAGCGTAGGGTAGCCAACCGGATCTTTTTCTCTGGTTAACCTCCCTGCCTTTCCCCTTTCCTCTCTCTCTCTCTCTCTCTCTTTAACCACTCACATCAGAAACACCGAATTTAGGCATATCATATTACAAAATTTATGTCACTTTACGAAGCATGCGTCATTGAAATGGAAAAACGTAGAAGTTTCCGGGTACTAGTTCAGTGTTCCGGGTACAATGAGGCATAAAAGTGGGGTAAATAAACAAATGCTAGATGCGATTCAATACGTGTCCGACGGAGTCCAACGTTTTGTATGGTCCACTGATGAAACGTGCTCATGTAGCGGGCTCAATAGCAACGAGGCCCACTGCGCTTTTCCCGAAGTGAAGACCCGTATGTGGCCGCCTGTTTCGGCTATTCCGGATGAAAATCCCTTTGAGAAATTCTCATGGCTAGAGCAGGTGTCCCCCTAAGTGATGCATGTGTCCCCCTAAGCGAGCAGGTGTCCCCCTAAGTGATTCACAAGAAAAAAAGAGCCAGAAAGCGCCTGCAGATTAAGCCAGCAGGCTTTAAGCTTTAAAAAAAGGCACTAAATCTCGACAACTCCAAAATGCAAACAGGTACAAGTTGCCGATCAACGAAACAGATTGCGAAGAGGCTGCGATCTACTTCTCTTTTCTGTCTATTCTGTATTTATTTATTTATTTATTTATTTATTTATTTATTTATTTATTTATTTATTTACATTGTAGTGAAGCAGATAAAGTTGAACTTTGAGGAAACTGCTATCACCTTTGCCTCCGCTGCAGGGGCCTGAAGCTCGAGCTGTTGGTCATTAAGGACTCTTCCGTGATCGGCTTTCCTTTGATGAACGCTGGAAATTTTAACCTGCAGTTATTGACCAATAAGCCGTGCCAGTATTCAACCTTGATCATGCAGGCCCTAGCAGCGGTGTCCATTTTTGCAAGAGACTTGAACGGGCGGCGTGAGAAAACAAAAAATTTAGGGCTGACTTCACAAGACTATTCATTCGCAAAACCTTATTGACATTGGCTCTTGGCCTTCTTTAATAATGTTGGATATCGCCTATTACATAGCGCGTATTACCAACTGCTCCGCCGTATGAACTGCTTCCCTAATGCAGGTACTTATTATGAAAAGTTTATAATGAATGACCAGGTATTGTAGCATCGTGCTAATGCAGTTGTGACTGCGTAGTTATTTTATATATATTGCGATTATTGCAGCTTCCTGTTACTGTAGTTGTGGTTTTGTGGATATTGTAGTCTGCTGCGGCTATTGTTGCTTGTGACTTAATTATTACTTATTTATTACTTACTCACTTATTTACTTACTTAGTTATTTCTTGCGGCTATTGTATTTGAGGCTTACTAACTACATTGGAGTCATTGGGATTATTGTGGCTTCGTGCCAGTATAGTGTAGGGGCGCCTGTCCTCGGACTGTCCTTCAGTTTCGAAGCTCTGTCAGAGAAAAGCTCTCTGTCATACCTCCTTATTTTACGTATGTTCGCGCTCTATTCTATGTTGACCCAAGCCTCTTGATTCGGAAATTGGCAAGCACAGTGAGAATGACACCCTCTACTTTCCCTTCGGCCTTTTAATATACGCCGAGCGAGATGTTGTCCCGTTTACCTTGTCTCGACCGCTTCGAACACGCGCGCAGCAGGCCATTGTCATGCACGAAACGATCTGGCGTTTCCTTTCTCGGCGTTCGGCTACGTTGTCCTGGCTATTCATGGGGTGGCGCCGCATCGCCGTGTGCCTATTTCCGGGCCGAAACCAGAAGCCAGCACGGGCGACACGCGACGGGGTCAATGCCGCGTGCCCTCGGCACGTGCGAGCATGTTTGTGAGGGAACCTTCCACCGTCTGGTTTAATATGGAAGCCATGAATCACGATCGCTCAGGGCACACACCCCTGGCGGGCTACCGCTTGTGGCTCGTGCGACCGGTACTTGCGGTCGTCTCACCAACGACGGCAAGTAGGGGCTTTCATATTGCTTTCTTTTTTTTTTTTTTTTGAGCTCCTTGTACCTGAAGCGCTGCCCGTTCTTGCTTTCGTTTTCATTTCTTCTGTTTGCCTAAGCACATAGTGTTGCTGCAACTCTATGTGTCGAAATAAATGAGCGGTGGATGTCACTCACTCACGGCATATTTAGAAGTGAGAAATAGCTAATTTTTTAACATTTCTTCTCTGTGACCGCTGCTCGCTCAACATGCATTGGGGGGGGGGGGAGAGAAACTGGCATACTGTAAACAAGGTTACTAGAGAACTGCTTCGAGTTTAGTGCAGTGAAACGACATGACGCAGTGCACTCGAGCTGCGTCATACTTTTACTGTACTTATACCTACTTACATTCCCAATGTTACTGGGAGGTTCTAGCGTTTGGTAAGATTGCACGCAAGTAATTCGCGAGAGCGCGCATAACTCAAATGGCTGCAGTGCAAATATGCAATTTTTCTTGTCACATAAGAACGTAATTGATTTGCACAATTGAGGTTAGCTGAAGGAAAGGAGCCCGAAAGCAAGCAGACAGTGAATAAGCGGCAAATGTTAGAAAAAAAAGCGAGAACAAATAATACCTGTGCCTAAAGCTTGCTCGAGAAATAGGCCAGTAATTTTATGCTTAATGTATATGAGACGGTGCACATCACCGGAGCCAAGCTTTTCAAAACTGAACCTCATTTCCGCACAGGTGCTATTCACCTGCTCCTTGTACACGCTTTGTCACATGGTGTTTTTAATACGCTTCGGCTAGCTATCAGTCTAACCAACGCTAACTTTATGCTCCATGCCTTATTTTACGAACGCCGAGACGGCAATCTTGACGGTCCAGTACTCTCATTTTGCCCTCTCCTCAGATGCGTTCAGATGCGTCCTCAGATGCGTTCAAGGTGGTTTGTAGAGTCATGAGTTGACGGCACGTCGAAGCCCGTATACCCTGAAGAAGGTGCCATGTGACATGTAATAAGGCTCAGCTACTCGTGCATGAGCTGTGAACCGTAGCCACGTCCTTTTCAGACACCTGGGCCCGTATTCACAATAACCACTTTCGCTGGAATTGTACGTAAGAGAAAGTTATGCCTTGTCCTGATGCTGGCCATACTACTAACCAAAGCGGACGACCAATCCCAAAGGGCACTTACGAATCAAAAGTTTTTTTGTATATGTGGCTTGTTATCTTTTCGTAATCATTTCGTTCATGCGGTGATGTTGCTCCTAACATAAGATTTCCATCGAAATTCCGGCAAAGAGAGTAACTTATTAAGTCCCTGCCGTAAGATAGAAATCAATCGGCAACAAAATCGGAGAAAGTATAGGGAAAATTGTCTATTATATTTATTACAAGCGCATCAAAATTGGGCAGAGACTCTTTGCACTGCTTACGCGTGGGAGTACGAAACACATCATACCGCTTGTACACCTTGGCACGCCATGAACCCGCTCATGTTGTATGCTCATGACGTGGCGGAGCCTCCTCTCCATTGGCTGCGTCGTGCCATGCCCAATGACGCATTCATTAGGCGGCACCTTCAGTCAGCCTGATGGCTGCGACGTGACGTGTGCAAAGACGCCCGTACTAGGCGCATCTTTGGTGGTGTCTGGGTAGCGTGCTCGTCTTGCACCCCGTAAGTCCGGGGTCGACTCCCACCCAGACGTAACTTTACCAAAATTTATTTTTAAAGCCATTAGTTCATTTTGTTTGCCGGAACCTCCCTGAGAAACCTGACGTAAATTCTAGGATTTCTTAACGTGTTCCTACTCTTTGCGCCGTCGGCCATTTTTGTACCATCTTTCAGTCATGCCGACACCTTCGGATTTTCGCTTAAGGGGACATGTAATGCTATTGCATTATTAACAAGGTGAAGGGGAAATATTGACAAAAAAGAAAAAAAAACTTGCCCTATAGGTGGGAGCCTTATCAACACATTCTGCAAGGGTGGAAGAACGGGCGTCTTGGAAATTTGACATCTTTGGCTAGCAGTGTGACGACCGCTGTAGGAAGTGAAAGAAAGGCTAAAGAGCGCAAGTTCCAGTCTGTTGTCTCGCTTCCTACGTCGGTCATCAAGCTGATAACCAAAGATGACACAATACCTTCTGCATTACGCATGTTCTGCCGTTCTACTGGGCTACCGTGACAGTTGACTTCACGTCCAGTTTATTGGTCATTTGTACATGTGTACAAACTTAGCAATGGATCTGTTAAGGAGCCCAACTCACGGCAATGGAAGCAGATGAGGAACATTCCTTTAACCACAGACATCACAAAATGCGTAAACTTACTAGCAAGAAACTCGCCGAAAAGAGCTCGCAAACTGCACCTCATGACATCAAAGTTGCAAAGTCGAGGTCCTCGCTATATGATTAAGTACATTTTGTATCGATGCCTTATAAAGATTAATATCTTCGGAATGTTCGTTTCGCTAAATTTTATTAACGTACTCTTAAACGAGGGCATTAAAATGTAGCGAACCTATACCTTTACCCCTCGTAGAAAATGTATTACACTAGTTCTTCGCGAAGAACTTCTTTCGGTTTATTATGTGTCTGTGTTTCTAACAGTTGTCACTTCTCCGGCGCAAGTGCATATCCGTGGAAGTATGACGAGAGGCCAACACGTAGGGGATCAGTGCACGTGAGGGCCCGGGCAATGACGTCATTTGGCCCCTTGTGGAAGCACTGGCTTAATGCAGGTTGCGGTTTCCATTTTTTCGCCCAAAGTTCTTCACCTCGAGCATTCCTCTTCCTGTGGCCCCTTTGTTTTATACGCTGAGACGGAGGGTGCACCAAGCACCGCCGCCGTTATGAACACTGCTTGTGACTAGCGTTTGACCTGTCCGATGCTACTTCTTCGAGAGATACACAAGATACACACGCTTGCTGGCACGAGCGCTTCGTGCATAACATTTCGACCACGACGGGCAAAGAAATCAAGCAACTTCCCAGGCGCACCTCGTTCGATCAGATTCTGCACGCGTAGTATCTCACTCGCTTTCTGATTGGCTTTGGAAAGTGCGAGAAGAAAGTTTTGGTTATGGAAGAATGAGGCCTAAGAAGATCACTTGCATCGGCTGATTTTCTGGGAACATTTGAAGCTCTGTGAGGGAAGCTTTTCCTGTTTCTTGCCCGCTTAAATTTTCTCTCGGAATTGGCTCGCTTTCGCAGCCAAGCCCGAAAGTGTCCTTAATCTGGCTGATCTGTGTGGCGCACTGTTCCTCGTGCTAGTCCAGCAGAGGGGAAAGGATGAAAAGAAAAAAAAGAGAGGAGGAGGGCGGGAGGGGGAGGGGGGGGGCGAGGTGAAGCCGTCAGTGCAGCCCGCAAGGTCTCCCCTCAGCAGCGTGAGACATTTCCCAAGGGCGCGAATATTTCTCGTTAATACGCTGTCGCAAGCATGCGCTGACAGGGCTACGACAAAGGCCCCTTGTTAGTCTCCGCCGACGTTTCCAAACACGAGGTCTCTTCGTCAGAGCCGGGATCGTCCTCAGGAGGACCGCAAGACGATCGAGGTCGTCCGCCCGCGTATAGCGTTAGCACTTCGGCTCGTGACGCATGGTGACCCTGCTTCGCGCGTTCTAACTAAGCGCGCTTTATGTATGCGGCATCGCCCCTTGCATGAAGTGAGTCTCAACCGTCCGTGCTCATCCTTTCCGAAGTTTGTAAGCAAGGAGGTGACGCAGTGCTCCTCACCAGCGTGTTGGCTAGCGTTCTTGTCACGTATGTCAAGGTATGGCACACAACTTTCGTCACTGTTAACGAAGGGAAGTTACAGATCAAGTCGAAGTCAATCAGTAATTCTAAAGCGATAACGCATCAACCTATGAAGTGCTCTCAATGCGGTAGAGGAGTCCCGTTAGTTTGGATGATATTAGATGAATTGATTTTAGTTGTCAAAGAACAAAGTGATGCATTATAAACGGATAGTTTGTAACACTAACAGTGAAGCGACGTAGCCCGCCGTCCTAGTACACAATATGATGCCAAATGGTTTGTTACGTTCTATAAATTTTCAAGTAAGCTATAGTTCTTAAGAGTGCGCGACAACTCTCGGACAAACAGTTAGTACTGTTCTGCTTTTCGTATAAAGCAACATGATAAGGGCACCTAACATAGTATAGACTCTTGAACCCGATATTGCTAATCAAACATACTCAGTTGTCCCCAGCATCCTGTCGCTGAACAGCACATTGTCGTAAGGTTGGTGCCAAAATTGCATTACGTTCGCGCATTTGCGCAAAGTTGGAGTTACAACTTAACTCCAGCACTTCTGTTCTGCACTTGAATGCTCAATCTGCAGCCAACAAACAAACAATTATCAGCAATTTTTAAATCAGTCCTCGTTAAAGTTAGATGTGATTATGCTAACCCAAGCATGGTATCATGACAGCAGTGTTCGGCTGTGCCTTGATGGCTATGCTCATTGCGTTTCAAATCAAACCGATAGGCGAGGAGCAGGTGCAGCAATCTATGTCGCATCGGAATGGAAGTGCAAAGAAGTATCAAAATTTTGTAGAAAACCATACGACTACAAAATTTTAGCGCTTAAACATTGCTCCGATATAATTCCGATCGTATATCGCCCACCAAATGGAAATATTCGACTTTTTGAATTTCTTTCATAATTTAGTTGAATTTGTTGCTGCTAACGAATTTCGGCTTGTCTGCAGGAGAGACATTAACAGGAATTTTCGCTAAAATACTCATGCCACACTAGATTTTACTAGTAGACTTAGTTGTGCTAGATTTATCAACCTACTTAGTACACCAACTTGCGTTACGACGTCATCGTCTATATGTCTTGACGTTGTTATCACGAATATTGACACTGCCGTAGAGCATAGTGGAACAGTGACGTCGGACGTCAGTGATCATTGTCCTGTGTTTATGATATATCGTATAAATGTGAGATAGAGTCACTCTGACACTCTGAGTAAAATGCGTTTGCTGTACTAGATATCACTGATAGAAATATGGATCTTTTTAAACGTAACGTTTGCAATAATGACTGGTCTTTCCTGTGCAAAGGAAGTGATGTAAGTGTCGCACATTCCAAGTTTATTTCTGCGTTGCTACATATTTACAGCACACATTGGCCGTTCAAAATAATTAGGCAAACCAAAACCAAACAGACAAGAAAACCCTGGATTACACAGGAACTTTTCAAAATGATATAACACAAAGCTAATCTATACCATAGATACACGCTGTTTATAGAGTACAGAAGCAAACTAAATACGGAACGTCGACACGCTAAAAAAAGCAGATCACGAGCGTCTGTTTGCAGACGCCACGAGTAAAAATCCTGATACGTGGTGGAGCATCATCAATAAGCTTCTTGGTCACGAAGTGGATTCTGACTCACCAGGCAGGATAATCTACAATAAAAATGAAATCTTAGGTTTAGCGCTCGCAAACCATTTCAACAAGTAGTTTGCAACTATGACCGTGCCACCACAAACAGAGTAAATTATATATACGCCTGCTACGCCGTTGTTTCTTCCCATTTCGAACAGTTTGTTTTTAAATCCCACTAGTGAATCTGAGGTAGTTAGCACTTTTATGAACCTTAAAAATGGAAAAGCTCTTGACATGGATAGTATACAGATAAAACCTATAAAGTATGATTTATAATACATCACACCAGCTTTAGCGCATATCTTTAATCTAGCGTTACAGTCTGGGGTGTTCCCAGAACAAATGAAAATCAGTAGGGTAACTGTACTTTTTAAAGGACGAAGCAAAATGATGTGCCTAATTACAGACCCATTTCAATAATTCCAGTATTTTCCAAAGGCTTAGAAAAGATTAGTTTTTCTTGCGTGTCAAATTTGTTCGACACACAAAACATTTTTTCTAGTGCCCACTTCGGCTATTGTAAAGGTCCGTCAACGGGAACTGATTTGCTCACATTTAAGGAACATACAATAAAAAAGAGAAAGAAAACTCTTCACTTGGCGCTATTCCTTTATTCCAGCAAGGCATTCGATAGTATAAATTACACAATCTTCCTATTGAAATTATCACAGAATGGCGTTAGAAGTGCTCCCCCCCCCCCCATTAAGATGCCTCACATTACTTTACTGATCGAAAACAATCGGTATGCATAAAACACGAGGAGTCATGTTTTCTTCGCCATATAAATGGCCTGTCACTATAGTGAACGTACTAGGTCCTATGCTTTTTAACCTCTGCATTAACGACATTACTAATATTGATAAAACTTTAAAATTTATCGTATACGCCGATAACAGTACTCTAATTGTATGTCCCCCTAATTCACAAAAAAAAAATGAAAAGTGTAACGATCTACTAACTAAGCTATCTCAATTGCTAATTGCCCAAAGATAAACCTTACCAAAACAAAAGTAATGTTATTTTGCACAAAAATAAAGCAACTAGCAATAAAACTTTAGTATTTGCTGGTAAAGAACTGCAAATTTCTCATGAACATAAAATATTATGCGTCACTTTTTCTTCGCACTTGGAATAAACATATTCTAAATATCTGCAAAAGAACTGTCTGCTATTGCAGGTGTTTTTTTTTTTCATGTCCGTGTGTTCTGATACCCAAAGCTTACCTTAGGATTTATTATGCCTTATTTTCTTCCCATTTTAGTTGCTGTAGCTAAGTGTGGGCGAATACAGGCAAGACGAATATTAAAAAAACACTTACTCAGCAAAAGAACGAGAAGAAAAGGGGTTAACCGAGGGGCTTGATTCTTATTAATCATATCATGAGAAGCCAACGAAGACACCAAGGAAGACTTAAGAGAAATTACTTGCACATGCTAATTGAATTACAGAAAATGATAAATTATTGGCAATGAAAGTGGATGAAAAACAATTCGCCACAAGTGGGGAGCGATCACACGTCTTCGCATTACGCGTGCAATGCTCTAACCATTTGAGCTACCGCGGTGCCGTTTCCCCATCCACTTTCTTGGGTATTTATGTGCTACTACTAGAACAAACCAGGTTTGTGAAAGGTGGCGCTCTTTGGTTAGCGAAATTAGCTAGATGAGAATCCGGTTAGCAATTCTGTGCAGAGGAAGGAGATTAGACGCAACGGAGATAAAGAGAGGGGAATGATGCTAGGGTATTTTAATCCATTTTAACTTACGTCACTGTGTATGTGTGAGCGGTTATGTGCCGTTCTTTGATAAACCCCTTTCTCGCCAACTAGGACAATGGATACGTACGACTGGTTTGTTTGTTTGTTTGTTTGTTTGTTTGTTTGTTTGTTTGTTTGTTTGTTTGTTTGTTTGTTTGTTTGTTTGACCGCCTCCAAGAGTGGATCATACCTACTATGGGGACTGGCCAAGAATCGGCTTAGTGAAGAAAATTAAAGAAGGTATTATAGAATTATACAAATAGAAGTTACGTTAAGTCGAGTCTAATAAGAATCACTATTGGTTTTGCGCCGTTCTTCAATGAACATCTTTCACGTCAACTTCGGTCACTAGGAATGTGCCGCTAATCAATAAAAGTAAATTGGCCAGAACCCATCTCACCATGACTTTCCACGGTAATGAATCAATATGGCGACACAACGTATTGCCAGCGTCGAAACTAGTTATGTATGAGGCTTGTAGTACAGCGAAATTCCCCTCTTGCGCTTCCTTAAGAGGAAGCTTTACCTCGGGCCCAACTCCGACGCGGCCTATTCAAATAGATATAAGAAGGCAAAAACCTTTTTCTGAGATAACCCCTGGACCAATTTTAATCAAATTTGTTGCATTTGAGAGAGAAAGTTGAATTCTACCGACTGTTGGAACGGGAATTTTGATTTAGAGGTTGAATGTTGTTAAAAAAATTCAAATATCCGACAATTTGAAAAAAATAGAAGCACGAAGTTTACAAATTTATAGCTCCGCATCAAGAACAGATATCGCGGTTTTGTAACCGGCATCCCTTAGATCAGTGAAAGCGCACAAATTTGAGGTGTCATTTTACATCTTACGTGAATTTGTTACGTTGTTTACTAGGGATCTGCAAAACATGTATTTGCACATAGTAACTTTTTTGATATTCATGTGTAACGTACCAATTTTGTCCGCTTTAGATGTACTAATAGATGCAATTCACAGAATTGTAGTATCATTTTTCGTTGTTGAGTTGCAGAGCTGTAAACTTGATAGTTTCGTTTTTTCAAAATTTTCAATTTTTACCAATTTTTCATGAGAAATTGACAACCTAACTCAGAAATTCGAAACCAACAGTCAATAGATTGTAAGGTTTTCTTTTAAATACGACAAACCTCGTCAAATTTGGTGCAGTGGTTTCCGAGAAAAACGAATTCACCTTTCACATGTATTTGGATAGGAGCCCCCGAGCTAAAGCTTCCCCTTGAGAATATTCGCCGCCATCTATCGCCGCCGCCGCAGCCACGAAGCAGGCGCGTGGCCTCCGAGACGCATAGCACACCGGTTAGTGCGAACGCGTCATGCGGCAAATGAGATCCTCTCTCGCGCTTTTTTTTTTCTGGACACACCGCGGCATTTAATGACACTGCCTAGAAGTTCAAGCATGCGTGGAACACCGGTGCCGGCGACCCATGGAGAAAGGCACAACTGAGGAGAGCCTCGGACGACGCCTTTTTGTGAAGCCTCCGCACCGCCGGAAGTTGGCGTGATTGCACCATCTTGTTGGTGCAGATTATCCCTGTCTTGGTTACATTTCTCGCCTCCAGCGACAACACCATCGGGCTGCGTGCACGCGCCGTACGCTGCAGCGAAACCCATGTCATCTGAGTATTGAACTCTAGCGTTGAAAGAAGTTCATAGTGAAAGGGGCAGATTAGACAATGAGGCCGGTCCCAGCTACTTTTGTGGGCTTTTGTGAAAATGAGTATGAGCATTCTCACAGCACTTAAAGAGCGCACAGGCGATGACCGACATCACACTGTACGTACATCATCACACATCGACCTATTCCCAGCCCATCAACAGTTAACGATGACAAACACGTATACGCCAGTCGTGGCTTGAGGAATAGCTTTGTTTTATTGAACAAGTTTCGGGTGGCTCCACACCACGGCGATGTGACAAGCCACAGCGCGCAGACGAGGAGGCCAGCTGAAGAGAAGACGTTTAAATACCGGACTGCGGCCAGAGGAGTATTCTTCTCACGGTATAATGAAGCTTCACGAAAACAAGGTGCTGTGCCATGCGCCACGCGGTGTTGAACAGTACGCTCGTATGGGTCCGGCTGGCACGCGTTGACTGGGCTTGCTGCTTGAAACCATCAGCGTTTGATGTGCGCGCAGGCGTATGTTGTTCTGCCGAGCCTTGTTCCATATGCGCAGACTGTCACTTGGCTGCACCCCTCGGGTGCACGGATAAGATGTCTGCAGTAAGCAGAGCTCGTCCCTTTAGTAAAGCGAAAGCCTTAGATGGCTCATGGGTCGAAAAATTTGCTGTCCGGCGTTATGGCACCAAAATTTAGGCGCTTGCGCGAGTAAGTATTTCTTTGTCAATAAAAAAAAAAGCTCGATTATCTCCGTTCGCGTTGAACGGACAACCGTTCCCAATCACAGCGATCGCTCTCACTGACCAATCACAGCGAAGTACGCGTGCTGCGTGCGCCCCGAAGTTCCTTGCACCACCACCAGATGGCGCTCACCTCCGCGCATCAGCGGCAGCGCAGGCGCTGGCCGTGCGGGGGAAAGAAAAAAAATAGAAAACTTGCCTTCACGCATCCGCGGCTGCACGGTAATGAGAAAATAAATGCTTCTTGTGGGTAGAATGGATTCGAATTGCGCTATGTACGTATGCACATGCTGCACCTGAAACCATCATGCGTTCAAGGCGTCCGTCATACCCGCTAGTAATCAGCAGCTCCGCTTAGCAAAAGGCTTGTTACGTGTGTCTGTGTGTGTATGTGCTTGAGTGTGTGTGTGTGTGTCTGTGTGTGTGTGTGGTGACCGATCTGCCGAAAATAGCGTTTCCATTAGACTTATTGGTCATTGGCCAGTGGTTCACACATATAATTTGAATGAACCCTAAATTGTCATCTTTGACGTCAAATGAATAGCGAACAGTCGATGTCCTGATAGTTGACTCTACCAGTATGAGATCCAAATGCTTGTAACCATTGCCGTGCGCCACAGCTCGGACGTGCCTTCCAAAATATACTTAGTTGCATATTCACAGCATTTTTGGTCAAGGCATTGTTGATCGGAGGTATCCTTGCTGTCGTGTCTGCCGGCCTTGTTTTACTTCGAGAAACAGCTGAAATACAGAGGGGGATCGTAAAGTGTCTCGCGCCCACTTCGCGCACACGGCTCGTTGAAGGTCATCCCGCGACGGCAGGTGTCGCGTAAATATCTATCCTCCAGCTGCTTCTGCGAACTACGTAAAGAAAGGGCAAGTGAGCGTGGAGTGGACTGGATAGATATCTTCTCTGCAGCAGGAGATATCCCGTCGCTGACATTTCGGTCATCGGATGAATGAGCGCGACAATGCAACTGTCACACATGCTGCCCACAGGGACGCGCTCGAGGTGCTCGAATAAATCCCGGTGGTTCGCATGCTGATGCTAGCTTCCTCGGTCCAGCGTTCCTCATCTCCTCCGCCAGCCCCCCTTCCCTCTTCCCCCTACCCCTTCAGCATCGCTCTTCGGTGACCTTCTCGACGGCCCGCGAGGGGGACAGGGAGCTTGCGACAAGTTAATAAATACCAATATCCTTGTGCTTTCTGAGGCGTTTCGTTTCTCCTTTGCCTTAAGCTTTTATATCCCTTTTCTCTTATTTCGCTTTTCTTTTTCCCGAAATATGCTCGCTCCCGGAGGACATTTAGGCGAATGTCCCGAGACCACTGACGCCGTATACAACTGGCATTTTCGAAAGCAGCGAAAGCCACAGCAGCAATGCGCAACAATGAGAACGAAACGACCATCGCGAGCGCTGCGACCGCGTTATTGCTTTACAAGCAACATTCCGTGTTCGATATCGGTGCAGAGGCACGAATCTTTTCGCATCAACCCGGTTAGACAATGTTACTACAGCACAGCAGATGGCTCTCTGAATCGGCGGGGCACACGCCGTAAGGGCCACTTGCGTCCATACGCTTGCAATTTTCGGTGGCTGTCACCAGCCGCATACCTTATGGACAGGTCCTCAAAGGGAACAAGGGTAGCTGCATTGATCACTGACCTTTCCGGCGTGGTAACCTCGCATTCGATATTGTGTTTTAGGGTAGCTGTCCTTTTTCGGCGAGTTATCATGTGCGCCCGAGTCGTCTTATGGGTTGTCTTATGCCTACGCTTGTGTTTTAGTGTTCGTGTGTGTGCGTGCGTGCTCGTGTTTTGACTCTTCATGTACTCACACAAAGCTTCGCAGTATATGGATTCCAACTCGTTGGATCTCCTGCAACTTTTTCTTTCTTTAGTTATTGCACCGAACTGATCTCGATTATGTGAACTTTCCATCAATGTCGGCGTGCTGAGTTTCCTTGGAAGAGCGGAAACAACCTCGACAATCTTTTTTCACCAGAATGGCTTTGAGTACTCCGTTAGCGAAGAGAAACCTTGAACGACGTCTCTAATTTACATACTTCAGTAGTGCCGCGTTATCCCTCTGTTATTCCTATCCCAACAAAGCACATGTTCGCCACGTTCTTTGACACTGCATTCATGTGGACCCGGAACGGCTAACTTATCAAAGCACGGACGATGGTTTCGCAGAAGCGCATTCTTTATACTGTTACATTTACGCTATACTTAATTAGCTTGACACGCATGCCTAACAAATAAGCCAGAACTTAATTTTACTCGCTGCTCCTTTTTTTAGCCTATCCCGCTATTCAGCAGCAGCTCGATTGCGGTGTGTTTTACCTCAGTCGGCGCACCTAGGTATATTATTATTATTATTATTATTATTATTATTATTATTATTATTATTATTATTATTATTATTATTATTACAAACATGGGGCTGTCCGTTTCCTTCCTCTAGAAGCCCATGTATGGACAGCAGACGGGAATTTTGTAACGTTTACAACGTCACTGTAAAATAATTATGACAACTAAATGAGACTCGGTGTAATGATAGAGTCGTCTTAGCGGCCAGTTTCAGTGTAATCTTTTTGCATGATACCTACATTAGTTTGAGAGCTAAGAGCATTGGCAAGAAATTTGAGTCGAAATTTTTTTTCGTGTCGACGCGACGCGTAGACGGACGGACATATGGGCCACCGCCGGAGGATAACTGTATACAGCTTGGCTGTAAAAAACGACTTGGATCGGGTAGTTTTGATCTTCCTGCCATCTCTTAAATAGGCGGCCTAATTCACAGTGTTTTCCGCTCGTATGTCCTGTCTGCTATTCTCTCGCCGCGTTCGCTTACAGTGCGCCAGACATCACAACTGACTGGAATCTCCTCTTACGAACTGTGCTATAGGTAAGAACATTTCTATGAGTTCCTATCATTTAGAATGCATAAACCGTCGCAATAAACCAATTATTATAAGCTGTTATAGAGATAAGCAGGTGATGGTCGGCTCAATCCGCCTTAGCTTGTACTAATGAAATACAAAGTCTGCCTTTGATTCACAACGTCTGTGTGGCCTCTCTAGTATACTGCGCTGCGGCCGGCATTTGGGAGATATCTTCCAGGCACCGAACGCGAGCTAAGTGTTGGACCTATTAATCTATTCGGTCATCAGGACAATTATTCTGGGCTGCACACTGTAAGAAACTCACCGATGCCTAACGCTTCAAGTTCGCTGCGAAGTTTGGGACGCACGTTTGAATGTACCCAACCTTAATTTGGTCTGAGTCCTGCATAGTTTGTGTTCCGACGAATTTCCGGTTCACCCCTTTCTTTCGATAATTACTCCCATCGTAATGAACTTAGAAATTTCGATAGGTCACGATCTTATGCAGGCGTGGGCGCTGATCGGATGCACTGGTTGTTTAGATTTCTTGCCTAAAGCATGCATAATTACCTGGTTTGTAAAGATTGAACCGCCTTTGAGCGCAAATATTAGGTTTGAGGAATGCTCGCATTTTATCAAAAGCACAATACAGGGGCGAGAACATTTAGTCACATTAGCGAAAAGTTCACCTAGATGTCGTTTTTGAATAGCAAACATTTGTCGAGGTGATAAGAAATGTTCGTCGCTTGGGGTCAATGCTTCCTGAAGTACGCTCCCCTTTACCTGTAATTCGATTTCAAAGAAACAACCCACATCAGACAACTAGTGACGTGGGTTTGACGACGGTGGTAATACTCACATTTTTTTTCTTTTTACTTAGAGCATTTTAGTCAATACACCTGCGTGGCACTACGTTAGTTCATCAAGATTTGAAAATGGTTCCCATGCGATCACCTAATATTTCCACCAACGCAGAGTAAATAAATATGCACACTTTGTTCAAGCGCTGTGGACAATAGTTCCAACTAATAGTCAAAGCTTACCCAACTTCTAGATGAACGGTTTCCCGTTCTACTAAATACCAACAGTTCGATCCCTATCATTTTTAATAAAACAGATCCCGCAAACGAATTTCTTTCTCTGACACCTCAGACAGTGACAGATGGGAGCGTCTTCTCCATGCAACACTGCTGCAATACAGCAAAGAAAGAAACTGCTTCGCCTGCTGGAACACCGTGATTGAGGTCAGCAAAGCGCTTCCAGGCCGAGACCAACGGGGTCAGTGCGTGCGCTAGCAAGATTACTGTATCAGAAGTGAAGTCAAGCCAGGCGCAAGAGATATGGGCAGCGACTAAGTGTGACATTGTAGTCTGGCAGTTTCCGTAGGCCCATATGTCAAATTACTATCGGTATGTCCTAGTCCTGTCTGAATATGGAGCAAGCAGAGCTTTATTAGATATAGTGGTAACACTTGCCGGCCAAATGAACATGTATCCGAGTCATTCTGTATAGTGTTAAGCTTGATACGCAGTGGCCCGTATCATAGTTTTCGGCGGAGAGCCTTCGAGAGTATCGCAGGTGGACTTCTTTTTTTTTTGGCACTTGTACGGAATACGACCTGCGGTCAACAATTGGCAGCAATATCGCGGGCACGCCGCTCACTGCTCGGAACGAGCAAAGAAGATTTCTCACGCCATTTAAGAAACTAACTAGAAAAATGCCACTTAACTGATGTTTTGTGCAAGAATCTCTCTGCCACAGCAAAACTTCAGAATAAATTTAGAATAAGATTTACGCTGTGGCCTCTCTAATCCACTGCATCTGAAACGCTACGATAGTTTATTAGGCGCCGACCGAATCGACACCAAAAAAAAGTCGTTGCCTTTCAATGGTAAAATAAATAATCGCGAAAAAGAATAAGTCCTCAATATCTCCGTCCTTTGTGGAGTAATGGTTAAGTGTTGGGTTTCTGTGGTAGAGGTCCTCTGTTTGAATGCATCCGTTTAACAAATTCATTTATTTATTTGTAAATACATAAATAAACTAAATAAATAAATGGTGAGGCTTCACTATGTTCAGGAGTGGCCCACTAAAGAGGCTGGAATCATGCCCTATACGGAAGAACGGAGTTAATCGTCAAACAAGAAGTTCTTTTTAAAAGCTCCCTGAAACGGTTAGGAAAAAATTTTTGGAGACGTATGGTACGTGATATCGTCTACTTCCGGTTGTCTTGAAGCTCTTCCCTAGCCGCCTGGCCGTTTATCCCACGCGAGAGCAATCGAAGCAGCGGCCGTTACAAGCCGTCTGTCACCGCGCCGTTGCACGGTGCGTTCTGCAACCGCAGGTGAACTGGACGTTTTGACGGATCGGTGGAGGCGTCAAGCCCCCAGTAAAACTACTACTGCGATGAAGGGGCTGTGTAGATGTGAGCGGCCTGCACGATGGAGCCACCTGGTGGCACAGAGCTTAACCAGCCAAACACAGAGTTTTTATTGCTCTAAACATGTGTAAAGGCGCGCTCACACTAGCGGGAGACTTCCCGCAGCGGCACAGCGTCAACGTCGATGCTGCGTCGCAGCTGCTCGGAATGACGATCACACTGCGCGCGTTTTCTCGCTGCGGTTGTCTTGGAATGTAGAGAGAGGAGGCGTTGAGGGAGGACCCTAACGAGCAGAGAGGGAAGGGGATAGTCATGTGACACCAGATTTCCCACGTGGTCGTCTTGACCGTCTGCTAGCTCTCCTCGCGTCGCCCTTTTTGTCACGAGGATGGCTGGTGGCAAAGCAACCGCCGAGTGTCCCGCAGCACGCGCGCAACCTCTGACTCCGCCGACGGGGTCACTGAACTGGGACCGACGTCACGGTTCGCGGTCGGCCCCCATTGGCTGTTCTCGTCAGCGGCGCGGGAAAAATAGGTACCCGACCCATCGCTCTGCGGGACGGCACAGCAGCCTGTCTGCGGGAGAAAAACCGGTTGGTGCGGGAGGCGGCTCGCGGAAAACGTTCTGCGTTGCCCGTTTTCCCGCCACTGTGAACGCGCCTTTAAACATTTAAGAAGACAGCATGCCAACCATTACGCTACTGCCGATAATTTACACCAGCAGCAAAGTAGAATACTCGTACACTTTGTTACTGCCATACTGATTGATTGATTGATTGATTGATTGATTGATTGATTGATTGATTGATTGATTGATTGATTGATCGATTCATTAAAGCTTTCATTACAGCCTGCCATATTACCTCGGTGTTTGTCTGTTTGAGCCTTGTGCACCAGGTGGCTGCACCGTGCAGGCCTTCCACGTTTGCGCCTCCGCTCATCCGGTGAAACGTCCAGTCCGCTTTAGCTTGCGTTTATCCTGGTTTAAACGAACACCGGACGGACTCGAACTCTCTATTGTTGTATCGATTCTCCGGCGTGCAGTGAAGGCTGTAAACGCGTAGGTGTTGTCGCCGATCGGATGCCGACAGCACAATGCGATGCAGCCACTTCGCTCGCATGTTGCCGTGTCGCAGCTTGACATGTTGCCGATTGCTGGATCTGCAGCCCACACCCTAACAAGGGTGATCCATGGTGCTCGCGAAAAGAAAGCTCGAGGCTAACGCAGACAGAGCAGCTCGCGTGAACACGGAGAGCGTTGCGACACAAGCAGACGGCACTTGTTGTGTGCCGGAAGTTCTTGAGTGTAGTGACAAATTGTAGTTGTGTGTTATTTCTCTGTTATCTTTTATAGAAACAAGCTAACCAACATTATAACTATTACGAACAATGTTTATTCACCACAAAGTTGGTAGCCAATTGAATAGCTCAACCAACCGACGACAGGTGGGACAACTACGTCAATTGGGAAGGAGTGCCCGAAAACTCAGGGGAGCAGGGCCGCTGCGATTTTTAAAAATTTAAAATACATTACGCGCTTTACACGGAACACTTGAACGCGTCATTTAATAATCAGAAGAACCGACTCTAACGGAAGAGTACGTTTGTACAAGATCTTTAAAATTTTTTCATTTTTCCTTTAAGAAATGGACTAACATTCCCGGTCATTTACCTATATTGGCTTGCTCTTGGCACGAGTATTATCTCTTGTTTCTTTAATTGGTAGCTCCGTTGTGATTACGTTGTTTTGATTTCTGTATTTAAACGAGAATGCGTCGAAATTAATAATTGTTAGAACGCCAGGCTGTCTCGTTTCTCACTCTGTTTCCCTCTACTCGCACTCTACAAACTTACATTCAGCGGTGTAGCAAGAAATTGCGATCGCGAAATGAGCGGGGGTCCGGACGCATGGGCCCGGCGTCCTCTCCTCCCTTTATTATAACCCCTGGCAATGTCCCTGGAGATTTGTGCAGAATTTTTCATCTTAGTATAGCGTAAATTAGCATCCTAAAGAGGCTATACAGTGCGTTGAGCCGCGTTGTTCTTGGCTTTCTATCACTGCATTATGCCGATCGCAGCTTACGCCCTCTTCTAAGCGGGAGGCACATTCCACACCCAAGAAGGTGCAATTGTCTCGTTTAGATGGTAGAAAGCCATGCCAGGACAAAGGGGCAGGCTTCATTTGAGTATGTGTTAGCAAAGACCGTTCCGAGTGTCTTTCAACTGTGATTATGAAAATTTTGGCATTTAGTATTCAAAATTAGAAGCCTCTGCGAGAAGGTTATTCTGCTAGCGCAGCTGCACGTGCACCCTTATGCATTCTTGCACGTTCACTATAACGCTATATCGAATGCCACCAGTTTAGGGTAACATAACTGCAGTTTGCTTGAACTCTAAAAGACTGCGTACTTAACAGGAACGCCAAGTAATCATTCTTTGATACCTCCAGGGCGCCATCTACTTTTTTTCAGTGCATTGACTGCTATGTCGAAACGTTTTTTTTGTTTGTTCATTTCAGTGAACGGGGAGGATGGGGGGGGGCTGGCTTAAGCAAACTGTTCTTCGAGGTGCTTTGATGTTCCTCCGAGTGAAGTTTGGCGGCAATGCGCTTTGTACGAAGCATTTTATAAGGGATAGTTGGAGGCGGCAAATAGTGGTGTAGTTAAACTAAACGGTCGAACGCTTCCCGTGTTCTACACAGGTTAGACTTACGGCCCCGTCCCTGTAGACAGAGAGAGCTGTCATTCCCTGCATGGATGGATGGCTGGATGTTATAGCGTTCCCTTTGGAACGGGGCGGTGGGCTGCGCCACCAAGCTCTTGCTATTATACTGCCTAATGTCCTACCTAGGTTAAAGAGTAAAAAAAAGATTAAAAAAATATGAACTACCACACCAGAATTTTCCGGTCCCCTATTGCGAACTGTGATTTTGTACGTCTCCGTCTTTTGTCGTTTCCCCACTTTTCTTCCACCAACCCTCCAATCGCCTCATACTAATGCCTATTGCGGACATGTTTACTTTACCACCACCCCCGTTAAACCCAAGGGCTTCAAGGAGGCCTGTGGTGCCTAAATCGACCGCTGGGTAGGCGTCTTCATATTCTAATAAAACATGCTCCAGCGTTTCCCTGGCTTTACCGCAGCAGGCACATGCTTCTTCTTCCTTCTTATATCTCGCTTTATAGGTGCGTGTTCTAAGGCATACCGATCTCGCTTCGAAAAGTAACGAGCTTTCCTTTGAGTTATCATAACTGGTTTCTTTCCTTATTTCATTTTTTCTTCTTAAGTAGCTACTCATGGCAGGTTTCTTTTCCATTGCCGCCACCCATGAGATTATTTCAGCCTCTCTGACTTTCCGCTTGACTTTCTTTGTTGCTGTGTTGCCCACCCTACAGGCCGCATACCTGCTGGTAAGATTCCTAGTTCTTTTCCTCCACTATGAATCAATGTCTTTCCTGTACAGATACCTGAACACTCTCCCAGCCGATTACTTTCTTCCATATTCCTCAGCCATTCTTCATACTCAATTTTACTGCGAGCTTCCCTCACTTCAAAACTAGTCCAGGCCATATCACCCTGCACAGCTTCATTTGTAGTCTTCCCGTGAGCGCCCAATGCGAGGCGGCCCACTGACCTTTGGTTCCGGTGCCCGTGCGTGTGCAAGTACAATGTATCCGCCCGTGCATATAAAGCACATGCGCATACAATGCACCTGCGTAAACAATGCAGGTGCTTTGAGGTAGTCAACTGTCGTTCCTCATCTTCCTAGGTAAAACAAAATACAATGCGCATGCATCTATAACTACAGGATGCGAAGCCAAACGTAACGGAGCTATACCAGCACAGCATCGTGTTAAACAGCATGGCATAGGGGCTAAGGGACGCAGATATTGCTTTCTACTTCATTATTTCATTTCTACTTCATATTTTCATTTGAAAGCAGCCAAGAAGAAAAGTTTAGTTATCAACTTCATAAACACGATGATAGTGTATGCAGTTAAACAGTGAAACGAAAGCAGTAGTGCATGCGTACGAAATGTCCACTGATTTGTGTTATTTCTCCGCAATGCCACTGGTGGTATGAAAAGGCGTGATTTTGCTACGAGATTGTTCATAGTGCAGGTACACAAAGTAACACTGAAAAAAAAAAAAGAAAAAAGGGCGAAGCGCTTGTTGACAGACAGTCCTTGTGCTACCGCATTCTCCTTTCCCTCTAATCCTCCTGTACTTGCGTTAGGAATCCATCTGATCACCTGCCGATAACCCTCATCCGCAATCTTTTTTTCAATCATTCATCTGTTGGAAAAAACCCATGCAAGTGACAGAAGTGCTCCTATTTTCGCACACTGTAAACACTGTTTTCTCCAGCGCTTTCTCTCATAGAAAGAAATGCGAACATGGTACATCCACGAGCTTCCAGAATATGATTGGCCCTGAGCTGAACAACAATCTTTGTTCGGCGCACAGCATCAAGGAGCAGCCTCACAAGTACAACTGAATTCGAGAAATTCACACAGCACCTGGATCCCATCTTTAAAAGGTCACAGCAAGGGAAGCTCAGTGCCCGTGAAACAAGGTAAAGATCTCTCGCCCCTGGGACACCCGGCGAACTGAAGGTCGGCCGTTGAAGTTGTAAACACCGGCTGTAGGAAAAAAACAAAAACGGTGAAGGTGGAGGGAATGTTGGGCGTAATAAAGGCGCGACTACAGTGAACAAAAGCCGTTATCACAGAAACAATGTGAAAGCAAAGCAAAGAGGAAAAGCCAAGAGCACTTTCAAAACTTGAACGCGAGGCACAGCAAAACAAAAGTATACATTCTCAACCGCTGAACATGCCCCAGGGAGTGGTGTGAAGCCCGCCGTCGCTTCGGCGCGGAGGAAGAAAAAAAACTTAAGTAAACTTTTCAAAGGCTTTCCTAGAAGATTCCCGGGACAGGGTCAAGGGCTTCTTGCAAATGGAAATGCGATTTCCCGCTGAAAGCGGTCGCTTGCGTTTCCCTGTAGGTTGAAAAAAAAGGATAATAACCATACCCATAGGTTCACCGAAAGAAGCAACACTAGCATGAAATGAACCTTATGCATCGCTTTATTTCTATTACAATGGTAACCTATTGTAGCAGGAATGCAGACTATACACTGATCAAGGATATATGATCACTCTCGAGAACAGGTAATTGCATGTTTCATTTGTTCCCACAGACTAAAGTCGGAGTCACTGAGGTCTGTCGACTTCAGGAAGCGCAGCAGAGAATGTGCTACTTTTTCAGCTTGGAACACGCGTGGCCACGATTTAAGCACGTTCGCCCCCGATAATAATCTTGCAATGAGGGCTAGGATTCACCTCAATTTGAAGAGAGAAAAGATAACATTGGCCAAAGAGAAACAGCCCAACCTAGACGCAGTAAGTGTAAAAGCGCACCAATTCAGGTTGGCACTTTCAAACAAATTTGCAGCCTTTGAACAGAGAGATAAAGATGGCATAGAGGCAATGAATGAAACCATAACTAGGCTGGCTTCAGAAGCAGCAATATTTGTTTGAGGTAAGGCCCCAAGGCTACCAGTAGGTAAGCTCTCCCAAGTAACAAAAGACCTAATAAAGAAACGACAAAGAATGAAAGTGTCCAGCTCAAGAGTTCAGATAGAATTCTCGGAACTGTGAAAACTAATCAACAAGCAGAGAATAAGGCATATTCGAAATTATAACGTAAGAAATAGTGAAAACGCCATAAAAAAATAGACGCAGTCACAAATAAGTGAAGAAGAAACTTGGCATAGGACAAACCAAGATGTATGCACTGCAACATAAGCAGGGTAATGTCATCAGCAGTCTCAAAGATACAGTAAAAGAAGTGGAAGAATTCTATACTGACCTGTACAATACCCAGAGGAGTCGGGATACCTCCATTAGAAACACTAATGAACAGGATACAGAAACTCCTATAACTAGCGATGAGGTAAGAAGGGCCTTGTAAGACGTGAAACGAGGAAGAGTGGCAGGAGAAGATGGAATAACAGTCGATTTAATCAAAGATCGATCAGACATAATGATTGAAAAACTAGCGGCCTTTATACGAACTGCCTATCGACTTCAAGGGTCTCAGAGAACTGGAACAATGCCAACATTAAACTAATCCACAGAAAGGGAGACGTTAAAGAATTGAAAAATTACAGGCCCATTAGCTTACTTCCAATATTATATAACATATTCAACAAGACATTCTCCCATAGAATAAGAGCAACACTGGACTTTAGTCAACCAAGGGAACAGGCAGGTTTCAGGAAGGGATATTTGACAATGAATCACATCCATGTGATTAATCAGGTAATCGAGAAATCCGCAGAGTACAATCAGCTTCTCTATATGGCTTTCACAGATTACGAAAAGGCATTTGATTCATTAGAGGTACCAGCAGTCATAGAGACATTACGTAATGAAGGAGTACCGACCGCATACGTAAATATCTTGGAAAATATCTACAGAGATTCCAGCGCTACCTTAATTCTCCACAAGAAAAGTAGGAAGATGCCTATAACGAAAGGGGTCAGACAAGGAGATCCAATTTCTCCAATGCTATTCACTGCGTGCTTGGAAGAAGTATTCAAGCTATTAAACCGGAAAGGCTTAGGAGTAAGGATCAACGGCGAGTATCTCAACAACCCTACACCTGCAGATGACATTGTCTTGTTCAGCAGCACTGTGAACGAGTTACAAAAAATGATTGAGGACCTTAACAGAGAGAGAGTAAGAGTGGTGTTAAAGATTAGTATGCAGAAGACTAAGATAATGATGAATAACCGGGCAAAGAAACAAGAGTTCAAGATCGCCAGTCAGCCTAGAGCGTCTATGAAGGAGTACGTTTAATTAGGTGAATTACTCGCGGGGGATCCCGATCATGAGAAGGAAATTTACAGAAGAATAAAAATGAGTGGGATTGCATTCCGCAGACATTGTCAGATCCTGACTTGAAGCTATTATCATGAATAGGACGGTGCACAATCAATGCATTTACCGGTGCTCTGACATATAGGGCAGAGACTTGGATACTGAAAAAGAAGCTTGAGACCAAGTTAAGGACCACTCAAAGAGCGATGGAACGAAGAATGCTAGGCATAACGTTAAGAGACAGAAAGAGAGTTGTTTGGATCAGAGAGAATACGGGTGTAGTCGATATTCTAATTCACTTTAAGAGAGAAAACTGGAGCTGGGCAGGTCGTGTAATGCGTAGGCTAGATAACTGGTGGACCATTAGGGTTACAGAATGGGTGCCAAGAGAAGGGAAGCGCAGTCGAAGATGGCAGAAGACTAGGTGGAGTGATGAAATTAAGAAATTCGCAGGCGCAAGTTGAAACCGGTTGGCGCAGGACAGGGGTAACTGGAGATCGCACGGAGAGTCCTTCGTCCTGCAGTGGACAGAAAACAGGCTGATGATGAACGTCGTAATATGTGCTCGTTATGTTCACTTCCCTATGAACGCATTCTCAGTCTTTTTCCTTTTTTCTTTCTATCGTTATTACCTTTTTTCTTTCTTTTTCTTCTTTTGTTTCTTCTTTCCATGCTTGTTTCCTTCCTTCTTTCTTTTAATCACTTGAACTCTTAGCATTGACTGACGTCTGATTGACCCCCTCAACTTTCCTTTTTCTTTATTGCGATTTCTCTCTCATCTTAGCCGGTCAGCAGCAAAACATTTAAATCGGTAGAGGTTCTCTCAAGCCCAACGACTCCAAGTCTTCAACGTTATGAATCCGATGCGACTATATTGGACAGGCGAAAGGTAACCGTTCATACACTTCATAAACCTTTCTTATTGTTTTCAACTTGCACCTCACGCCCAAGTAATAACATCCGAGGGCATGATAAACAAGTTACTGGAGAAACTCTTTAGTGAGACTTGCCTTATAATGTGTGAGCCAATTGCTCTTTTGGCACTCACGTAACGAATGATTGACGAATTGGCAGAATTACGCATACCGACGCACACCACGGCTCACTGTGTCGACGCTGTCGCAACGTGCTGCAGCTACTGAAATTAACTGTTGCAATTACACGATTGGTAAGCCTTATTAGAATTATTTTTACTCTTATATTCCCCCTAGATATGGCTAATTTTTTTCATCCTATAATAAATTTAGTTAGCTTCGTTGTTCTTATTTACCCTCAATCAATAGTGCACATGCTTAGGTAATTTTACTGTAATTGATTTCCATTAAGCTTTCTTGCCCTTCATTAGTCTTAATAAAACTTATTTAGCCTTGAAAAACTTCGTAAGTATTATTATTAGTCCTTTATTAACACTATTACTCTTAATATGTATTCAGTATTCACTATACATAGTCATTATCATCAATCTCAGTAGTCATACGTATTCATAAGGCATTCTCATATAAACCGCCATAGGACCCCATTTGCAGATATGGAGCCCATCGTGTCCCGCATAGCAGGCAGACGGACGGAGAGATTTCTGAGTGAAGCAGGCCTAAAACGTTTACCATTAAAGGAAGTGCCGTGGCTTGACCACGGTTGAAGCCACATTTCTTTCCTATATATACAAGCTGTATAATAAAGAAATGTTTTCTGCTATTCATTTCTTTTGGCAAGTAGAATTTGTACTTGTGGCGTTAGTATTGCGTCTTTCACGCACGACCAAAGCTGTCATAGTGCCTGTGTCAAATCGCTGCTTAACATGGAGCAGTGATTCTTGCGGGTGCTGCCGTGGTGAGCTGAAAACCATCCAGACAATAATACAGCACTTATGTCACCTTGCTTGCGGTAAAAAAAAAAAAAAACGTATCCTCCTGTACGCTTTTTCCGACACTGCGGGCTCTGGATCCCAATTTCATTTCGTCTGTCATCTGTCCCCTTTTGACAGCGACAACAATGACGAAGCCGCAAAGAGACATTGTCGACGTAGATTGTAAGTTGGAAAACGTCTCTTGGCCCGCAGCACATAAAGTACATTTCTTAAACTTCACGCTTGTGACCTTTGAACTGTGGTTCTATTAGTGCTACGTTTTGCTGAATGATCATGTGTACAATTCTTTTTTGCTTCGGCAGCAACTTAGTTACAGGGAGCTAAGACGAAAAGAAATCATTTATGGCGCTTGTATTTCAGGGGGTAGAAACAGAGCCTTCTGCACGCCGCTGGAGCAAAAATGTTTGCCGTTACTGGCTGAAGTGTATGAACTTCTTGTTTTCCGGTCAAATTTCAAACGCGCTTAGCGAAACTGCCAGACGCGATACGCAAGATGAAATGTCAGGAGAAATAAACGGTTCGTATTGCACTTGTGCCTGTTTATTTGCTTTATATATCTCTAAATTTGAACACCGAGCCCCTCGATAAAAGGCTTAAAAACGTTATGTCGTTAATTTTTTTCTTATCATGGGGGCGGGGGGGGGGGCGCTTCAACAGTGCGAACCAACTTAGAAAATTTAGAATAGTTCGCTTATGTGAGGATGGTAAGCTGCATATCACATATAGGGCATAAAGATTCAAGCTTGTTCAGAACAGCATGCGAGCGAAGCAAGCATGGGTAGCTCCTTCGCTCTGCTGTGCGTGGTTGCCTGGGTCCAAGAGTTCACTGGCCTTATTGCTGCCCTTCTCGCTCCGTCGACCAGCTCGAGCTGGTCCGTTGAGTCAAGGCTGGACAGCAGCGCCTCTCATGGCCGTGTGGCGGTGTGTGTCACATGAAGAGGCCGCTGAGATGAAGAGGAATGACCTCATAGCGGTCAGCGCGCCGTCCATTTTGCTAACGAGAGCTGCTGTTCCCAGAGCCTGCGCGTGCCGCCGTTGCTTCATGTATATGCAAGTTTTCGTTCACACGTATGGGCATAATCTCTAGCGATTACGTGTCTGACTTTTATTCCCCCCCCCCCCTTTTTTTTTTCAGGGGTTAACACCAATACAATCGGTGTGCACATAGCAATAAAGCTTTAGTTGAAAGTAGCGCTTGTCTTATTTAGTTTGTTCGTCTTTGGTCCCTCCTGCGCTATCCGAAGTTACAAATCCTTACCAACTAGCCCGATCACGGCGCTCGACGTTAATTGTGATGTTATGCAGGCACCGATTGTCAGAAGAAATTGTCTTTGAATACAGACTTCGCATGTCACCGCAACAGGGGGCTACGAATGCATTGTTGGAATTTTTACGGACAGCAAGCGCGCACAAGCGGTTTTACTATATACAAGTATTAACTGTTAACACGTGACGTGAATGCCCTCTGTTGTGATTATGCTGTGAATATCATCAACTATGTGCATTGGCTCTGTCTCTCCCTCTCTCTACTACATTCTGGTCTCTCTACATCACCCTCCCCCACCTCCAGCGGAGGGTAGAAAACCTACATTTTGTTGTGGTTAACCTCCATGTCTTTCTTTCCTTTCGTCCCTGTTATGCTGGTACCCTGAATGGTTATTCAGCGCTATCAATGTACATATCATAAGCGGTCGTTCGCGTTGGAACCACACGTGACTTTTTCTCGGCGAGGTCTCACCCGCGCTGTCACATCGAAGAGGCATATCCTTCTGGGGCCTGTCGCTGCGAGAAAACCTTACGCACAATGACTTGGTGTGCTCAGTTTTCCCTACCTGAACACACTACAGTTTTCGCTAATGTACGCGTAGCCTTCGGATAAAATGTAGCCTTTATATCCCTGTCATGACTGCTAAAAACTTTCAATATCGCAGCTTTGTCGCACACAATAACTACCTGAACTGGCTTTCCAGGCTATGGTAATACCATGTGTGGTCTCGGCCCCTTCCGGAATAAGTTACAAACCCTGTTTCCGTAGATGAAACAGGACGAACACGCTAACCACATATTTCACCCATACATATGCAGAATTACTTGCTAACACAGGTGTTGCACGATGCGTTTACCTCAGTAATGTTTTTGTTTTTGTATTACTCATTGTTCCTTTGGACCATAATTTTAATTTGAAACATTCTTCAGCTCATCCTAAGCACTTCCCTGTAGGTAGGAGGTAGGTTCCCTCGTTTCTCCAAAAAAACGAGAAACTAAGTGCTCCGTCGTGGCCCTAGAACCTCTGACGCCGTTATTGTAGTTTTAGGTTTTATTGCGTTCGCAGCTAGGTTTTCATCAGCAAAACTCATTACCACAGCAGTTGTTGCATAATAGACCGTAGGGACATTAAACATATATGTCTCTGCGCATTCAGATAGACCCATTAGGTAACTCTACGATATGCAGATTCACCGTTTCGTCTCATGGAATATTCATGGGCACTTCGCTGCTACGACCCGTTTTGGTTGCAGGCTGGGCTACCCGAGACGTGAAACTACATTTATGTTTTCTTATTTTTGTACCAACCACGACTTCGGCTCAACTGAATCCCCGTGTTATAGTGTCTATAGGATAACGAACGCTAGATGAGTTGGGTAATGCTGGGAGTTGCGTGCTAGAACTACGCATTTCTGACTGGCAATAGTGTGCAGAGAACTTGATGTGAGTGAACCACGCTGGTGATTGTGTGTTGCTAGTCTTGTCCATGTGTCTGAAGACACGCGTGTTTGATTCGCTGTATCTCAAGGTATCCGCCTACAATTCATTATGCCCTAGCTTCTCTGCAGTAGCTGTGTGTGAGCAAAACTGGCTTTGGGGATCTATCTTCCTAGGTGCCCAGTTGTCTCCGTACATACGCCTGTTCCATAAAATATGAGTTGCGTACATAAAACTGTGGCTCAGAGGACTTGTTATAGGAACTTCATTTGTCCCTTGCTCACGGCGCCCCTTACCCACCTTGATTGCTTAGTGGCTATGGTGTTGGGCAGCGAAGTACGAGGTTCGCGGGATCGAATCCCGGACAGCGGCCGTAAATTTTAATGGGGCGGAATGCGCGAACCCCCGTGTACTTTGATTTAGGTGCGCGTTAAAGAACCCCAGGTGGTCCAAATTTCTGGAGTCCCCCACTACGGCGTGCCTCATGATCAGATCGTAATTTTGGCCTGTAAAGCCGCATATTTTTTTCAAAAAGGGTACCCTTTACGTACATACGTCATCTGGCTCATTATTCGGTGCCTCGGGCTTTCGTAGAACAACTTCCGACGGCAAATCACGGATACTGCTCTACTCACGGAAGCTTGTAAGCCTGTTTCCGCGCGGCGTTGTGCCGCCATCTAGCATGCACTCGGCGAGTAATGGCTGTTGCCTCCGAGATTTCTATGCAATCTCTTGGGCATTTTTCGCGTCTGTTGCATTATTTATTCTTATTGCGTGATTGGATATGTGCCACTCAAGGGGATTCCGACAGAATCACATGAATTAGCGCAACCGAGTAATACGCCAGTTGAGCGCATATGTTGGAGGCCCACACGACACTCAAAACGGCTCTACAGAGGAGGCTTCACTAACCAGTACTACACTGGTTTCTCTTGCGTTTGCAATAAAATCAACACTCCCGAGAGTGACTGAATGTGGCTTCAGTTCAGACTTTTCAAAGAAGTACAATGAAGCATTCCCTTTTGCCTGCTGCACTTTAGCTCGAATGATGCACAACAAGCCTTCATTCAAGCCTCCACTGTTCGGCCATTTCGTGAGCCTTTCTTTCATGCCTCTCCGGTTCTACGTCCATGTTATGTGAGCGCAAGTTAGTTGTCTTCCGTTCTCTGCCGTACTTTATCGCGTAGCTGCCTTCAGTACTTACCTAGTCTTCAGTGCCCTGATCTCCCAGTCCTCGCGCGATGTTTAGCATTTGCTATCACACTTACGTTATGCTTACTGCGAACACACATCGTTGGCCTGCTGTCCCTAAAACAACATGAAAGGTTGTTGTTTTTAGCCTAACAGCTGGAGCTACATGAAGTTTTTGTTGTTGAGCCCGCGAGCCTCCTTCCACAAGGAATGGACATGTACACACAAAGCGCTGCCAGCACTATTCCTGCACACTAATGAAAGAAAAACAGTGAAGGACGAACTATTTCCTTTGCATCTCGTATTGAGCTATGCATTCGGCAGGATGAGCACAAACAAAATTTTCTTATTCTCGAGAAGACAAAAGAGTAAGTAAAATGAAGACAACTGAGCACCTCTCATTCAAGAAAGTGACGCCAGCCTCGATGGCTTCTAACGGACCTACATTCTCCGTACGGACAAACAGTAGAATCTTTGAAGATCATGCTACGTATCGCCTGCTCACGCAACCGTAAACGATACCTTGTCTCATAAGTTTTCTCTTACCCAAACTCCTGAAGTAGGCGTATGTATAAGAGGTACGAATCCACTGCGGCTAACGGGACCAGCTTTTCCCTGAAGAGCGCGAATGTTTACATTCGAAACTCACAATAACAAGAGAGTAATTCAATTGAATTCAATTTCATTTTATTTCAGGTCTTGCCGGAGGAGACAGAGGCTAAAGGCTTCAATCGCTTGACAGTGGCCTCTGCCTCCATCAGTTTGCAACAAGTACAAAAAGAAAATCACACAAAAATATTCAGAGCTGGATACAAACGAAAAATTATGTAAAAATTTAAGTAATGTTCATCATCATCATCATCATCATCATCATCATCATCATCATTATTATTATTATTATTATTATTATTATTATTATTATTATTATTATTATTATCATTATCATCATCATCAGCCTGGTTACGCCCACTGCAGGGCAAAGGCCTCTCCCATACTTTTCCAACTACTCCGGTCATGTACTAATTGGGGCCATGTTGTCCCTGCAAACTTCTTAATCTCACCCGCCCACCTAACCTTCTGCCGACCACTGCTACGCTTCCCGTCCCTTGGAATCTAGTCCGTAACCCTTAATGACCATCGGTTATCTTCCCTCCTCATTACATGTCCTGCCCATGCCCATTTCTTTTTCTTGATTTCACCTAAGATGTCATTCACTCGAGTTTGTTCCCTCACCCAATCTGCTCTTTTCTTATCCCTTAACGTTACATCTATCATTCTTTCCATAGCTCGTTGCGTCGTCCTCAACTTAAGTAGAACCCTTTTCGTAAGCCTCCAGGTTTCTGCCCCGTACGTGAGTACTGGGAAGACACAGCTGTTATACACTTTTCTCTTGAGGGATAATGGCAACCTGCTGTTCATGATCTGAGAATGCCTGTAAAACGCACCCCAGCCCATTCTTATTCTTCTGATTATTTCAGTCTCATGATCCGGGTCCGCGGTCACTACCTGCCCTAAGTAGACGTATTCCGTTACCACTTGCAGTGCCTCGCTACCTATCGTAAAGTGCTGCTCTCTTCCGAGACTGTTAAGCATAATTTAGTTTTCTGCAGATTAATTTTTAGACGCACTCTTCTGCTTTGCCTCTCCAGGTCAGTGAGCACGCATTGCAATTGGTCCCCTGAGTTACTAAGCAAGGCAATATCATCAGCGAATCGCAAGTTACTAAGGTATTCTCCATTAACTCTTATCCCCAATTCTTCCCAATCCAGGTCTCTGAATACCTCCTGTAAACATGCTGTGAATAGCATTGGACAGATCGTATCTCCCTGCCTGACGCCTTTCTTTATTTGGATTTTGTTGCTTTCTTTATGGAGGACTACAGTGGCTGTGGAGCCGCTATAGATATCTTTCAGTATTTTAACATACGGCTCGTGTACACCCTGATTCCGCAATGCCTCCATGACTGCTGAGGTTTCGACTGAATCAAACGCTTTCTCGTAATCAATGAAAGCTATATATAAGGGTTGGTTATATTCCGCACATTTCTCTATCACCTGATTGATAGTGTGAATATGGTCTATTGTTGAGTAGCCTTTACTGAATCCTGCCTGGTCCTTTCCTTGGCAGAAGTCTAAGGTGTTCCTGATTCTATTTGCGATTACCTTAGTAAATGTTTTGTAGGCAACGGACAGTAGGCTGATTGGCTTATAATTTTTCAAGTGTATGGCGTCCCCTTTCTTAAGGATTAGGATTATGTTAGCGTTCTTCCAAGATTCCGGTTCACAGTGATGCAAAAAAATTCCAATTCACATGAGAAGACTAGCTGAAAGAAAATTTCTAAATTTGTTAGCAACAAAGAAGATATATATAATACACTCAGTATTGCAGAAAATCATAGTTTTCTAACAATGGCCAAATACGATTTCACATCCTGAAACAAACTAAACAAGAGTAATTGTAACTGCAACTGATTCACAGTAATTAGAGACTCAAAGTATTACGGAACACAGTAGCAATTGACACATTTTTTCACTGAAATATATAATAATACAGACCATGGGAAGCCAGCAAGCAAAGACACCAATGAAAACATAGGGGAAATTACTTGCACTTACTAACTGAAAAAAAAGAAATGATAAGTTAATCGCAATGAAAGTGGATGAAAAAACAACTTGCCGCAGGTGGGGAACGACCCCATGTCATCACATTACGCATGCGATGCGAGCGCATCGCACGTGTAGTTGTATGTGCTTGTTTAAATGTGTTACTTGTTGCGTATTTGTATGTACTGTGTTTTCTTTGCATTTAAATGTAGCTTGTTTTGGGGAAACCATATAGATAATTCTTTTAAGTAGGTGTTTGTCATCGCTTCTAATGAGATATCTTTTGGTGCAAGAAATACGTTATTGTCGTCTGCCTATGTTACTATGTCTTTTTTATGTCGACCTCAGCTATATTATTCATGTAAAGCAATAACAGTGTTGACGCGAGAATGGAACTCTGTGGCACACCAGTTTTGATGTTTAACAGGCTAGAAGGTATTTGTTGCTGTGAATTGACATCGGTGACGTAAATAATTTGTCATTAGTTCTCGTTGAATACTTCTTATCCCGTATTGTTGTAACTTCAACAACAGCAGTTCATGATTGACGGAATCAAACACTTTTCATCAATGTAGAAATAGACCCAGTGTGTAATACTCTCTTTCGTTTCCATGATTAATTTTTTCCTTTTATATGCAATAATGCCTGCTCCGTGGATCTTCAATTTAAAAAACCATATTGGGAGCTAGGTATTATGTTGTATTTCTATAAAAAAATTTATCAATCACTAACGGCCCATTCAAGTATATCTTTAGAACACTGGCAACCGGGATATAGCCCTATAATTGGTAAGCCGAATTTTATATTTCCTGCTTTGCTATATTTAGGCAATCTGGCAATATGCCTTTTTAAACATCAAGTTCATTATGTAAGTAAGAGTCGGGGCTATAATGCTAGCTACATTCTTAACTGGATCCGTATTTATTTCATCGTACCCTGCCGAGACGTCTTTCCAAGTTTACTAAGCAGTAGCTCCGTCTCCTGTTTGGTAAATGCCCCAAAAAGTGTAGTATCTGTCAAAGAATTAAGGGCCTTCGCTGACAGCTCATTATCTGTATCTCCGCTATCGTGCTTACCGCGTTTACGAAGTGTTCATTTACCGTATCAACTAAAGCTTCGCCTGTTATAACAATGTAATTGACCACTCATTCTTCAAGATACACTGGAGCTGTATGCCTTCAAGCGATTTCATTAACTGATTGCCATGCTCTTTGTGTATTAGCTTGGCAATGCGCGAATGCATTAAGGTAGTAGTTATCTTTCGCGTTTTTTCATGTCTGAGTTGTTTGTACGCACCTTCTTGTAATCTGCGGAAAGGTCCAGGCTTCTACATAACACAAAAGCATGACACATTATTTTTAGTATCTTATTCTACGATGTAGGTTCGAAGTAATACATGGTTTATTTATTGCTCCTTTCCGTGTCCTGGCATATCTTAGAGGAAATGAATAGGCATAGCAGCGTTTAAATTCGAAAAAGAACAGTTCGTAGGCAACGCTTGGATTATTTTGTAGATTTATGCTGGACCACTGAGTGGCATAAATCCTTTTACCAAATACATCACTAGAGCTACTATCTATATTTCTGTACACCACAGAGTTTTTTTTTAGTTTTCCTGGTGAAAATTTGAGTCCTCATACAGTACTGCGGTAGGTTATCACTTATATCGCAGGTTATCACGCCTCAATGGAGTTGTTCTCTTTCCGCATTGGTAATGCAAACGCCTATGTAGCTCGCACTGTTTACACCGATACGTGTTGGTACGTACGTTGATCACGTCATCAGAAATATAAGGCAGCCACTAAATTCGTGAAGTCAACGGCGTATGTTTCGTCACCAGTTTTGCTTATGTTTATATCACCTCCAATAAAGAAAAAAGTGCTTTGAGACGGCAAAAAATTAAAAGGCTTCCATATAGCTGAGGAAATAACATTTTGATCCAAAAGGTCGCCTATATATAGCAGCTAGTTGGGACTGTTTTGTAGTAAATGTGAGACATTCTACATTAGTATCTGATACTGTATAATAATATATGAAGTCATAGCTGTAACCCTAGCTGTTTAAAGTATATCTGCAGACCACCGCCCTTTGTCCTAATCTATCGAGTCGTTCGCACGTGTAAGCACCAAGGAAAGGAGTGATATCATTTTTTTTATAAGCCAAGCCTCAGAAAATACGACAGCGTCGAATTGTGCTCCCAGTGATCCTAAGTAAATATCCAGGTAATCACGTATGTTTCTAACGCTTCTTGGTTTCAAATGATAAAGTAAGAAGCTCGATCGCAGTACCTTGTAAGTTACCTTATATGTTTGGGGTGAATGTATCATGCAGCCATCCATGATTGAGCTTTGGGATTCACATTAGACCTAAGCCATCTTTGCTTTATCATCTTGATTTGCTATCCCCATGGCCCCGCTTTCCTCGTCCTTCCATTTAAACATCTTTTCTCCGGCCGTCCATACGAATTTCCAGCTCAGTTATCTCTTTCTTTCCGATTCTAGCGGCAAGAAGTCGCTTGTTGTGTCGAGATGAATACTGGTTCAAATAAATTGGTGTTTTCATCTCACCTTGTCCAATATATTTTTCTAGAATCATTTATTTATTTGCTTTCTTGAGCACTATGTACCTGACAGGATGTCTTACCGTACGTGTAGTTATGTTCTTTTCTACTGGGTCTTTACTATGCACACGGTGACATACATCAATATCATCATCGTGAATTTCCACTTAAAAACTAGCACAACATTCAATGAGTCAAGTTCATCTATACGCCCTTTATCTCAATATGTTGCTTCTTTGAGGTTGTTAAATTTCTTGAATTTCAAATCCTAATTGCTTGTTTTCTGTTTAAAATTTCATATTCGCAGCATCAATATCCTTCTTCTCTGTACCAACCTCTCTTGTTTTTATAGCCATTGTTTTGACCTCATTGCAGGTATCATTTCAGTACTGAATGAACTGTTTCAAACTCCTTAGCTCAACGCGCACCTCTCTGTTGAAATGCTCCAATTAAGCAGCAAGCTCACTTGCTTTTTTCCTTTTCTTTTCGGCCCTTGCTTATTATCACAGGTGCAAAACTAAGAATAGTTCAGGAGTATATCGTGCAAATACGATACACAACGGGAAACGCTCGGCAGCTGCGCAATTCTAAATTTGCGTCAACTATCTGTAGAACTTTCAACAGCTCTTACCTGCAAATTAAGCGGAGAGCTGTAAGTCCTTTTAAGTAAATAAGTCCTGTAATCCCTGTTTACGCTGCTGCCGAACTGATCCGATGCCGCCTGTAATGCAGTCAGGCGCCACCTCTTGAAGTGGCTTCAGGCACACTTCGATTACTTGTGGGATTATTTCTCAGGCAGTTATCGTTGACGCTACAGCCACTTTTCATTGGATGTGCATGGTGCCTTCCTGCAAATTAAGCAGTGAACTGCTATTACTTTTGTTCACGGTTTGCGATACTGCCGAAATGGTCACACTATCCTCCTATATGCGAGTGCAAATAAAAACAAACTTGGCCGACATGTTGTGAACGCTTCGATGACTAATACCTAACACCATGGATATCGGAATTCTACAGTCATATTTCGTCGACGAAAGCAAGGATGATGAATTGGTTACAACAGTTTCGAACACGTCCGATATTCAAAACATGGCATTGTTTAAGTGTCTCAGGCATCGTGCTTATTTGTTTTAGTCACGCAACAAAATGTAACAGGAGAACTGAAATATGAGGAGGATAGTACAGAAGTAATATGAAAAAGGCAGGAGAGATCATGGTTCATGGAGAGAAAAGTGATGTTACAATTATTCGAAGCGGACCTAGCCTCAGGCGGTGCCGATCTACGTCGTATCTACGACACACTGTGAAAATTTTACAGGCTATGACGTGTATCTTGTCCTCAGACAACAACCGTCATCTGTCTTGCTAGTGTTTTCTTTTTTTTTTTAACTCTGCATTTACTGCCTTCCTGTGAAGAATGCTTTGCCGCGTGAATATGTACATGCCATTCGTGTGATATTAAAGTATCTGGATGGGAGCGTTCAAGAAAGTAAAGACGGGCACGACAAATGATGATTATTGCCTTTATACAAGATTGGCCCAGAAGGGTGCAAGATATTCTGATAGTGTAGTCACATATTTACTAGCCAACGCTCCTATTTGTGTGAAACGCTAGAAGGCAATTCTTAGTGTTGTTTCCTCCACATTTCACCCATACTCATTTGGAAGCCAAAGCAAAGAGAGAAAACGCAATTGGCGGATGTAGATGATGATGATGAAGCCTCAAATAATGGCACAGAACCACTATGGGGGATAGGCCACAAATCGGGTGGTAATACGATTGAGGAGGAGGAATAAACTTTTATTGTGGAACCAGCACTTTATGATGGCCGGGCCTAAGCCTCCCACGAAGGGACGTCGAGGGCTTGCCTCGCCGCCGCCTCGCGGGCGTGCTGGGTCGCCCAGGTTTGGTCGTCGAGGGCGGAGCTCCGCAGAGCCTCACGCAACCTCGACGAGAGAGTCGTGGTGTTAGTCTGGGTGTACTGTGCTGGGCACTCCCATAGCATATGCGGAAGTGTAGCCAGGTGAATTCCACAGCACCGGCAGTTGGGGGTAGTGTAGACGTCCGGAAATATAAGGTTGAGGCGGGCGGGTGAAGGGTACGTGTTTGTTTGTAGTAGACGCAGGGTGGTAGCCTGCGCGCGGCTGAACTTTGGGTGAGGCGGGGGGAAGATTCGGCGACTGAGGTAAAATGCCTTAACGAGGTCGTTATAAGCTGTCAGACTGTCCCTGGTGCCCAACTCATCTCCAGTGACTCCGGCGCGGTTGACTAGGCCTCGCGCAATGGAGTGGGTGACCTCGTTGAGATTGGGGAGGTGTGGGTGGACAGGGCCGGCATGGGCCGGGATCCATGTTACGGAGATTATTGATTGAAAAAATAAAATTAATTAGTTAATAAATAAATAACACAAAAAATGAAAATAAATGTATAACCCAAAATGAAAAATAAACTCTGAATACATGAGATAAAGTAGTGAGCCTTGCGTTGATAGCAATACTAAAAGCTAAAAATTGTTACAGAAATACATAAAATAAAGGATATACTTAAGCATGAGCAAGTTAAATTTTGAATAATAATAATAGTAAGAGTTAAACTGTGAATTTGTGCTTTTACTTTTCTGAATTTCTAAACTTAAGTAGAAGTAAATCAATTGTGGGAACTACGAAATATTAACAAAGCATTATTTTGTGCCACATAGAAAATTAGAAATTGCTAGGCAAACGTTCATGTGGCTGCATCCCAATGCTGTTGCTCAAAGGTAGAGTATAACAGTACTGCTTAAAGGCAATCCTAAATTTTGAAGCAGAATTTCTAGACATCGTTTTCCATGAGTAGAAAACCACCGACGCGATAACAAAAATGATCTATGGATTCGGGCTCATCGCAGAGGTGGCATAGAGGGGATACCGCAAGACCACATCTGTGCAAGTAAATATTAGGTGTAGGAATACGGCAACGACAGCCTTGTAAATGAAACTTCGAATTTCGAGTGAGGACACCACTGCCGGTTCCAAGAATAATTTAAGTGCAAAAAATCTGCAGATTTTGCTAATGACAGGGCTTTTTTGTCTTCGCTCAAAGAAAATTGCCTATATCTGGCTGCACTGATGTGCGCAGTTGCCGGCAGCACAGATATCACAGGACCTGTTAAAGAAGCTCGTGCTGAGGAATCGGCTATTTCATTAATATGAATGTCTCGGTGGCCTGGGACCCATACCATACTAACTAAACTTAAGTGAGGCGGAGGTGATGTATAGAACGTGTTCAATGCTATCGACTTTGTAGACATACTAAGTGCGCTGCATACAGGTAGAGGATCTGTGACGATAATAACTTTTGTAGTATGACGCGGTAATTTCCGCAAGGCAAGAACTATTGCCAGAAGTTCGTCATGAAAAATTGATGTGTAATCTGGTAGGCGAAGTGGAAAAGACCAATAGAGAGATGGTCAGTAGATGCCCCCGCCTGCCTTCTTTTCAAACGAAGGAGCATCAGTCGCTAGCTATTACCTTTATTTTGAAACGGGCCGAATCTTCTTGTAGACGGTCATTCAAGTATGTTGTGGGCAGAAATTTCGCATTCTTTGGAAAAATGTCTGCAAATTCAATTTCGAGCGACCCTGGAGACCTATCAAGCGGAATTAGTTCTCTAAGGCGAACATTTAAAGGTGCTAATTGTGCTTGCACAAATACAACCTGTGGGGTATGCAACCGTGACCATGAGTTCTCAAAAAATGAATTTGGTTCACTAATAAATGCATATTGTCCACGTCGTAGAGAAGATTCGTAAGCTCTTAAGTAGGTTTGAACCATAACTATGGGGAATCACGTGTGAAGAGTAGGTAGGCGCGCTTCCTGGTATAATACATTATTAGCAACGAATTAAGGAAGACCTACACATAATCTAAGAGCTTCTCTTTCTAAAAGAATAAGTGGTCTTAATTTATATTTTGCACTTCGGAGAAGAAAAGGCAGCCATATTCTGGAATCGGTCGTACATACATACGATAAATCATAATTAGTGTGTCACTTCGCATACCAGAACGGCGGTTACTGATTCTGCGTAGTATACTTATGGCTCGTGTCCCCTTGGTTCCAATATATTCTATGTGAGAACGCCAGTTAAGTTTTCCGTCAAATATGATACCCAAGTACTTAAGCGTCTCTACCTGAGGAATGGTGCTCTGTTCATGTGCTAATCATAACTGTAATGGCCCGGAAAGCGGAAAAACAAGGACTGCGCTTTTGTTTACGTTAAATGACAGATGTAGACTGTGAAGCCACGTCTCTAGAGTACAGAGGTACGTTTGCAAAGACAGGTGAAGGGAATTGATGTCTCTGGCTATCGCCAAAACTGCATTGTCATCTGCATAGACATGCAGATTCACATCCTGATGCAGTGGCACTGAACTCATAAATAGGTTAAATAGTACAAGAGACAGAACAGCCTACTGGGGCACCCCTCTTGTCTGATCGAACTTGCTCAAAGAAAAGCCGTTTTGAAAACAATGAAATTTTCTGTTTCTTAGAAATTCAAAAATCCGTGCCGTTACATATCTCAGAAAATTGTAGCACTGTAATCTGTTCAGCAGTAGGGAGTACTCAACGTTGTCATAACCTTTCCCTATGTCAAGAGTCACTAAAGAACTAACTTTTATATACTGAGCAAGTTGGATGCGGCTTTCCAAATCTATATGCGCCCACCAAATAGAGAGGCCGGGCCGGAAACCTATTTGACTTGGGGCCAGTAACGAATTTTCAGATATAGGATCCATCATACGATCATATACAACTCTTTCAATTAGTTTTACCATATTTGACGTAAGAGAGATAGGCCTAATGTTGTCCAGGTTATAGCCAGCTCCTTGTTTTTTAAGCTGCGGAATAATTTTGGCTGTCCTACATTCTGGAGGAATCCAATCATTTTTTTAAATAATAATTCACTGTGTTAAGAATGCCGTCAGAAGACATTTCAAACAACATTTTTAGCGTGGCATTGGAAATGTCGTCAGGACCTGGAGCTGAGATAGGCAGAGATCTAAGGACATTAGAGAGCTCTGACACTGTGACTTCCGCAAAGTCATCTGCGATGGGAGGCCTTAGTGGCCCATTCGGCAAACTTGATGTTAAGTGTTGCGCTAAGACCTTTCCTATGAATTCTAAAGAAGCAGATATCTCGCGTGGTGAAAGAATTATCGATTCAGTATTCGCTGGTGTCGGTATGAACTTTCTATATCGAAGGAATCTGAACAGAGCTTTTTTTGTTCCTGGGCTTAGAGAGGAAGTCATGATGTTTTTCGTCATACTCATATTTCACATTCGATACTTTTCTCTTGAACGCAGCAGCTGCGAATTTATAATCACTCCAGTTACTCGGATACTGATTTTAAAGTAATTTCTTCCACGTCGCCTTTCGTCGTCTATAAACCCGCGTGCAAACCGAATGCCGCCACGGGGAGGTAGTACTTTTACTTATGTTAACATTAAATTGACACTTTTTAAAGAAACATTTTGATGTCATTGGGTACCGTTCTCTGGGAGTTGAGGACACTCTGTAGATATACAGAGTGTCCTGTAGATATACATCTCACACTCTGTAGATATACTGGTAGGAAATTTTTACTTTGTGGCATATTTTAGTTATCAAGAAAACAAGTCCTCCACGTCTCTATGTATGGTCCACTCGAAATAAACGATAATTTCTTATATGAAAATCTTGGCCATTGGAGAGCCAAGTCTTCTGCAAAAGAATAATGTCGGGAGAAAGTTGTGAACAAAGATATGTTAAATCGGTAGCTGCAGAAATAAGCGAACGGCAGTTCCACTGTAGTACCTCTAAGTAACCTATGATGAATTAATGCCTACTTTAGAAACCGCTTGCTCTAAAATGCTGTCATTTAAACAATATTTCTTCGAAGGAGTGTCCTTACCGTACTTTGTGGGTTTTGATTAAGGGACAGAGCTGGAAGAATTAAGATTATAATCTGACTTGCAAAGGCTATCTTTCGCAAACTTTTTGGTTTTTGACTGCGGGACAAAAATCGACGAATTGTCGTTAGGTGATCTTGCGCGTTTAAGTGTCGGAAGGTCCATTTCTACATCCTGGCTGTTTTCCGACACTGATCCAGACACGCATCCGTTGTGGGTCTGCGGAGTTGAAGTTGATGGCTTCGCATTGTCTGCGTCTTCTACAATAACTGATAAAGGATCCATTTGCTCTTCAGCGGTCGATGTTAGAGTATGTGTAAGAATCTGCGAGCGAGCATTAAAACTCACTACAGGACTTCACAGATGAATCATTTGTGATGTCAACACTTTAGCTAGAGTCTCCGACAGGCTTGATGTTAATCGTTCCATAGCTTTTGACAGCGCCTTTCCGACCGCTGTCGCAATAGAATCAGTCTGCAACCATTTGCTGATGGGCTGTCACTCCTGCATATCCCTTATATCTCCCCTGGATTTCAACAACATCATCACGGCATGCAAAACGTCTCCTTTCAATTACATGTATAATTTGAATTTCCTGTGACCTTGCAGTGCACTTCGAATAGTTGGCGGAGTGACCACCCCCACAGAGACATTTCTCATCTTAGGACGAACAATCACTAAAATTGTGGCTGTCTCCACAAGCACGGTTGCGGGGTGCAGATCTGCAGCCCCTGATGGTGTGATCGATTCGCCAACATTTGTTACATCGTAGAATGCGTAGAGCCGGAGTTTGCACCTTGTAAATTATTGGCCAGACTTTAATTTCTGTTGGTCGCGTCGCCTCAACACACGTGACTGACTGACTCTGATGGGATGTTCTTATTTTCAATCACTCGACTACACCGGTAAACGGAGGTGACTACAGCCACCGAGAACATGTCTAAAATCTCTTCAGCGGGTAAAGTGCCATCCACCCCTCGTACACTGGCTTAAGAGCATGCGAGATGTGGCGGTACGAAACAGCTCACCAGATGGGAAGTGAACGTGAAACAATTGAGCAGTTCCTTGACACACGTCTGGTCTGGCGAGCAGCATAATATACCCGCTCTGCTAACTGACAGACCACTGTGATCTGTCGGAAGTGAGGTGAAGCCATCTGCAATTCCACCTGAATCGTCTTTGGGTTTTTGATATTGATCATACCATCGTCGGTAGGCACCATGACCGCAGTAACATTGCCGGCTCCACTGAGAAGAAAAACCTCAAGCGGCAGCTCCTGAGGTGCTACCGAGGCTGACCACTTGGAAGCCCCATAGCCAGATGATGATACAGACATCAAGCAAGGCTCACACAAAAATACATAAGAAAAAAAGAGAGACAAAAAAAAGAGTAACGTAAAATTGCAAGCTAAGCAAAGAAAATACCACCCGATACTTGACCTAAGCCACCAAAGCAAGAGAAGCGAGAACTGAGGAGCGTGATTCCTAAGCGCAGACCACACCACGGAACCAGCGAGCCTCAAACAAGGCACGTCGTCGTCCTCAGATGGGGAGAATCGGTTATAAGCGAAGGTTTCTTTCTCCTTTACTGAAATGTGCTCACTTCACTTCTTCGCTTCTTATGAAGCTCAACGCTCCTTCCTTAATGCATAGTCTAGTCCAATTTGATATGGACGTCGAGTTTTCTTCTCCAACATATTGCTCACCTAGCTTCTTTCTCCACAATCAGCCTGTTATTTTCCTAACTTTTTCGCTTCTGTGTAGCCAACTTCGCAAGCTCCTTGCTGCATGCACAGTCTGGTCACGTTGTGTTTACTTTAGCTGCTTCTCCACAATTGGCTGCTTTTCATGCTGGCTTCACTTCTCTGTAACTGACTGCAACTTTTTATTTCCGACTTCTTCCCTTCTTGATTCTTCTTCTGCTTGCCCATTCAGGCACCTGTACAGTGGCACAAAATTTATTCTGGGAGATTGGCCTAAAATGTTGACATACCAAGGGCCGCATGCCCAGTTTCACATGCCAAGTGTCCCAACTTGCTTATTTGGACACATACTCAGTGGCACATACCATTGACCCAATTTTTAAAATCGGCAGGACAGCAGCATCCAGCACCAGGAAAGTATAGTAAGAGGTAAAGAAACCTCCTCTTTAAAAGAGGGAATGCAGGGATGTTATCCAGAAAGTCATTTGGTTGACCACTCTATGCTTAGATAAGACAAAGTGTACATAAATATGTATGTGTGTAAGAGAGGGAGGGATGGAATGTGGACTGATTGTACTGACCGCACCATGTCTCCGTGTGCATCGAGCCCTCTCGATCACAGTGCTTCTCGCTATGTATATTCACTAAGGAAAGAAAGCCGTGCTAATTCAACAATCATGGGAGCCAGTAGTAAATTCATTTTTCAATACGATTGAACATGGCTTGGTTGGGAACCGTGGCTTCTTTTTTCATCTATTTATGATTTATGCATACCGCGCTACACTCTAGCAATATCTCTGCGAGGCAGGGATGTGGTTTGCGCTTACAAGTAGTTACCGTATTTTCCGGACTGTTGTCTGCGGGCTATACAAGTTTGGCAGCTAAAATTTCTCGAGATGCATATTATCAATGAGTGTGGACTCTCTATGGATGTGGACTATACATTACTTCATTTCTTAAGATTCGAGGTGCGCTTGAAGATAACGAGGCCTGACTTCACCTGCGAACGTTTCCCGTCATAAATCACCAAGAGAAATCAGGGCCTGTATACATAAAGACATCCTATGCTAGCATTGTTTCTGAGAGAAAATTTCACCCAATCCTGATGCTGGTCTTGCAATTAGTGAAGGCTACCGGCCAAAAGCAAAATGTGCTTAAGACGAAAAACTTTGTGGAATCGGCCAGATCTCCATAGTGACTTATTTGTCTAATCCCACAAGCATGACTTGTGTTGTTGTGGCAGCGCCAATGGAAGTGATTTTGACGGCTTCTTGTAGGCTTTTATTTTGCTAGTTGACAATGACCTATCTCTTTACTACTTCTTGTCGCAGACAAACTAAAATACATATTTTCGGTCGGTGTTTGTCCTTGCGGACTATGTAGTGGGTGCGGACTATCTAAAAAATATTTTTCTTTATTTTAAGGTCAGATTGGGCGCCTACGGACTAGAATCCGGAAAATACGGTACCATTACAAACTACAGTCCTGAATAAATTAATCACATATACGCGCGTATGTTTGCGTGTTGCAAAACCTTGATAATGACTGGTCAGTAACACTCGCCATAGAGTAACACTCGCCATAACACTCGATATAGAATATATCACTTAAATGTTAAACTTAAGATCCGAAGTTTGACTTAAGAAGCCTAATTTAAGAAGCCAGAAGGTCGTTCGAAACCATAAAGACGCGGCAGGAAATTTCATGCACTACCGATTGTTTTAGTGTTGGTTTAAGTGACATAGCTGAAGCATCATAAACTGAAACGTATGTCAGTACTAGCGCCACATTTTTCACTATAGTAGTTTTTGCTGTAAAACTAATGCACATGACTACAAGCACGTTTGCCATCTTTCGTGATCGTTCGTCACGCTACAATTATTTTTGCAACTGAGTCGGTTTGGAACTCCCTACAGCAATGACACCTTGCAAATTGAAACATTCTGATCAATATAAGCTTGGTGAGTGACACCGAGCACATTTTTCATCACCAACAGTACTAACAGTGTGGTTTACCCTAGCGCACCCCAGCCTGGTAGCAGACGTCAGAGGTACACACACCAGCTTCAAGGTCATGGAAGTGTACTACCGACTCTGATAAGGAGTTACAAATTGTGGTCATAAATCTGTCAACATCTAAACGATCTAAATGGAGCCGTCTGGTGATCCGCGAATGTAAAAGGGCAACCAGCGAGTTAAACCTAAACCCTGTACTTTTTTCAAGGGTTAAGTCAGCGTCCTATTTTCTTTTCACGATGCAGTTATACAGCTGAGTAAATGGCGGTTCTTAATTTTATGGTAAGTTCTGCTAATTTAACTACCACTGTCTGATTAAAAATTCGCCTGCTATTACAACTTGATATCCCATTCGCAGTATAACGCCGGCAGTGCTGGGAATCCAGTTCTGCATCAAAGTGGGGCCGATGACCGCTTTAAAGGCGCACAAGGTGTTCCCTGCCAGAGGACAATTCCAATACCGTAACTCGTCCGCGAACAGCTCTGGGGTGAACGGCCAATCAGTCGACGGCACCAATATCGCAAGTTTGCCTTCGTCGCTGTTACCTAACAGCCGCGGCTCCCTGCTTCGGTTTGCCGCCTTTTATATATGACGCTACCTCGGCCACATCTCCCTGGTGCCAACGGGAGCGCTTGCTCTGGTGCACAATATCGGCTAGGCTAGCAAGTTTAGCTAGTTGCGTTCACGATGGTATGTTAGGTGGCAGTGATTTATGCACTGCAATGAACTCTGGATAAACAAAACTTGGAGACATCACTTGCATGCGGATGAAAACGCCACCCACGCTTGCTGGCTGCTTGCTGTTGCATCAACTACATCTGTGGCGAGATCCGAAATGTTACTTCTATATGCAGAGTGTGTCAGCTAACTTTAGCCAGAGCTAAAGATATGAGAATGTCACGCAGCTGGACGGAACCAAGGTAATGTTGTTTGCGGCCGCTTGGACATACTCAAGTTATTTTTTTTCACTCAGCCTAATTATATACTTAGTCTTGATTAATAATGCAACTTCTCCAATATTGTGGTTAGATGAAACGTATTAATTAGAAATTTGTAAAGCGTCACGAAAAACTCCCGATACAGCTTTCTGTTGCACAATACGTGCCGCATAAAAGTTTTTTTTTCCGAGCGTCAAGGAAGCCCGCAAATGCGCGCAAAATTGTCGCGTGACTGGCCGCTCGAGGCACATATAAACGGATGAATAATGACTCTGGAAACAAATGCGACCACAGGTTTGGAAGATGGCGAACATTGTTTCCGCTTCCGCGCGGATCTCCTATGCAAAACACTTTGCGGAGGTCGGGTCTCAGAAAGTCGTTTCTCAAGCTGAGTTTCGCAACCCTGTGTCGCATAGTGCAGGCAGCGTTTCTCGCGGACGACCAATGCGCTTATATATAGTGGTGACCACATTTAAATGACAGGAACTACGCTTAGGGCGATTGGCGAAGACTAAGTTCGTTTTTTCTTTTTTTAGCACGCTCTTTTGGGTAGACTACGGCTGCATATTTAGGTTTGATTTACGGTAACAATCCAAGGCTCCCCGTCGCACATCAAACGTACTGTGCGATGAATTTCCGGCAGTGCTTTTTGGACGCATTTATCACACTCGCTTCTACGAGGAAGACTGCCAAGAATACACAGCTTGTTTCTTTCTGAGAAATATAGCCTAAGTAGCTTGATTGCAAATGTAACTATCAACAAATCAACAAAAGAAACATATGAGGAAGCCCACGAAAGCAAAAGAGAAGGATAGGGCAGGGGGTGATCTGGGCTGCAAAAAGATGTAAGCTATCCCCCAGCTTCACGCCTGAAGCCTGACTAGAGAAGTTAAAAGTAATAAAAATAACTGCAACAAGCAGTGCAGATATTAAATGTCTAGCTTAATCTTAACTCTCGCCTTAAATATGAGCAGCTCGCGCTGTAGGAAGCGGTTTTTGTTTTATCTCCTTGTTCTTTTCAAACAAGCAGTTCCTATTATGTTTTGCCTTGTTTAATATATATCTACATAAGCATAGTGCGGTGCACAATGTTTGTACATATTACCGCGACTGTTACCGTGTCTTGTGCGTCCCTGCGTCCGTCTATTTCTTTTTGCTGACCTTATTAGCCGTTGTCGTCACCGACGCCATCTTGAACACGTGAAGTCACCTCGTCATGCTCAGCTTCACTAGCGTTATTGGGTGAAGAAGAATAGCACTTGTGTGCGTAACCAACTTTGTGAAATACTCCTTTTCTTTTTTTATACATACAGCCAAAGAGTGGAACGTTCTTCTCTGTTACATCGCTCTTACGACAGGCAACCCCCCCCCCCCCCCTTTATAACTGCCATCGAACTGCCTAATTCTTCGTGAATCATTTGTGCCACCTCATCACTCACTGAAAATCTTCATCCGATCCCCCGCCGTGACCCTTGAAGTATAAGTTATTAAATGAAAATCGCCAACACTGATATTCCAACCCATATGCCACTGCCAAAATGGGCGCGCTAACTGCCGCGCAAGCGTATGCATGCGACTGGCCACAGCTTAGGCATTGAAAAGAGATGCATACGTTGGTGGCAGGTACAGAGAGAAGAGCTCATATGAACAAGTGAAATCATTATGAAAACAATAGTGCTTGCGGTTTTGGTACAAAGCGATCAAGGAGATCACACACGGTCGAGAAACATGGGGCGCTGTATTGTAAAGCTATTTCAAACTGTTCCTCTTCCATTTCTCATTTCTACAATCAGCCCAGCACGATTGCTCACACATTTTTCTGGCCACCCCCTTCGCCTGTCTGTCACGCGACATCACAAAAACAGCGAAAACTCACTATCTCATATATCGTGTACACACTGATTATTATGATTAGACTGAACGAAAGAAACAATTATTTTGGATTCTGCGCATTTTCCGCCATTACCCACTCCTATTGGTCAACTTTATTTGAGGCTCTGCCCATTTCTCCTGTCGGTCACACGATGTCACAAAACCGCGAGAACTCATTACGCCAAAGTGATATGTAAGCATTATAAAGATTAATTATTATGCCAGACAAAACTGTTCTTTTGTTGTTGTTGTTGTTCCGGATACTACCCGTTCCGAAAGGAATAGATGGCTGTTCGCCGATTGCTCTAACACTGGCTATACTTGGAGCTGCCAGAGAGAATGGATTTATGCGCATATAATAAATTTTCTTGCATAACGGTATAACGTTGCCGAGTCCTTGCGGCCACGTATACGACGCCACTGTGCTAAATCACTTTTCGCTGAGGATGCGTTATATCAGCATTTTTAATTTTACGTAGCACGCCACCGCAGTTATCGAACAGCCGCAAGGAGAGCAAGAGGGAAACGGCCCAATTGCCGACACCGGCACCGCGCACCTATTCCGGTTATATATTTTCACTTCCATAGTTCGGCCCCACCAAAAGCCTCTCCCCATCTGCGCGTGCTCCTCGCCTATTGTCGGCCAATTAGATGAGAAAAACCAGTCAAGGCAGGCAATGCTATTTGCTTTGAAAGGAAACAATATTGACCTCCTCTACACGAGAAGAGCGTTTGATTGGGCTGGTTAAAGAACGGCTGCGGGTCACCAGCCGATGCTTGCGCCGGTGGTTACGTAAATGTGAGCTCAGATGATTGGAATAAAAATCGATTGGAATGGCTTTACGTTATAGGGCCTTTGGACCAGAATAGCCCACCCGCGTGTGAGGCCTACACCTCGCGAAAATTGCAATAAACAACGTGTGACCCTTATACGAGAAAGTACGGTTATCTCAGGATGGTGTATATTACATCAATGTTGCCCGCTTAATGCAGAATGTTTATGTCCGTTTTCGTTACTGAGTTACCACGTCGTATGCTTCATCGTTTAGTTTTTTGCAGACTTGAATTTCCAAGAATTTACGCAAACAAATCGATGACATTAATCAGAAATTTGCTAACTGTAGTCGGTATACGCAAACCTTTTTTTTTTTTCATTGAGGGGGCAACAAATCTCATCCAATTCTTTGCAGTGAATGCAGAATAAGACTATTTCTCTGTTCCCAAGTATTTTCATAGGAGCGCCTCGGGTAACGCTTCCACGTAAATGTGCACAACTATGACCAAAAATTCACAGCACGAAATCAGGGTGAACCACTGATTTTGTTTCAATTTGATTTGCATTTTGAGCAGAAAATAGCCTTGTAACTTTACGACTTGGTGTCTGAAGCCATTGAGCAAACAGAAGGAAGTGGCAGTTCAAACAAGAGAGCTGATGAAACTCCCTTGGCATTAGTAGGATAATGTTGGTGCTACGTCGCTTACTTGCGCAAGGGCCTGCGAACAGGCAGAGGGAGTGTAATTGAATGAAATATGCTAAACATGTTCAAACGCAATATAAATGAATGTTTGTTCATTAAGGTTCTTCTGTCGTGCTTCATCTCTCGCGTCCACTACTTCCGGTCTCCAATATTTTAATTCGCATGGTAGTCCACTTTCACTTTAGGCACAGAGTGTTGAGTAAGGTATTAGAACTTTCCTTTTCTTTCCTGCAATTTTATGTTCGAAAGGTACGTGCTTTCACTGCATGCACGAATGCTATATTGTCACGGTATTCAAGTTTTAATACTTTACAAAAAAATTTTCTTCAGAAAAAGATTTAAACTCTTATGTGCGACCTACCTTGAAACCATCCGATTGCACAGCTCTTTCTAACGTCGTATATTGCCATTTTTCCCCCTCATACAATATTAGATTGGAGCTATGATGCAAGCATGAAATAAACAATAGCAATTATGACATCGCACAATAGATGTATCATACTGTTGTGTATTCTGCCCGTCTCAAAGGACTGTTGAATGTGATAACTCACCGTACTAATTGCATTGCTCAAACGCTCAAATTCAAGCTTTCCTCGGTTTTCAATAGATTTGCAGAACACCATCTTGAGGCAAAGTTATGCTGTAAGGTGCAGTTAAATGAAGTTCTTTTGAAGTGAAATAAAGTTTCATTGTCTGACACTGTTTTACTGGATGTAGATGTCTACGCCCTCCCTGTCATCGCATCGTTTATTTGTGTGTTAACCTTTCTGCCATTATCTTCCGTTATGCCAGGGAATATTTGTGTACTTTCCTATATTTTACGCAGGATTAACGTGTACTTAACGATGTGTTCCTTTTACCATGCTGGCTGAACTGTGTAGGACTCAGAAGCCTTGTCAAGTTCATTTAGTCGTTTTTTTCTTTTGATGCCCTCCCATTATTCGTGAAGTGTTAAAAAGGTGATTGATTGATTGATTGATTGATTGATTGATTGATTGATTGATTGATTGATTGATTGCTTGATTGATTGATTGATTGATTGATTGATTGATTGATTGATTGATTGATTGATTGATTGATTGATTGATTGATTGATTGAGTGAGTGAGTGAGTGAGTGAGTGAGTGAGTGAGTGAGTGAGTGAGTGAGTGAGTGAGTGAGTGAGTGAGTGAGTGAGTGAGTGAGTGAGTGAGTGAGTGAGTGAGTGAGTGAGTGACTTGTAGCGCGTAGTCTTTCTCTCGTCTGATCGTGCCTTTTAACTAGAAGTTGTGACTGTAAGCCCTTGAGAATGCATTGAAATGAAAAATTTTAAGAATCATGCGTTTTACTTTCAACACCACCAACAGCCTAAGGCGCTTGAGGTCAGCCTAATGTGGGCGTCTATGTAGGGAAAAAAATTATCAGGAGAAAAAATCACTACTTTCGAATGGACCGAAAACAGAAAACGTGATCAAGATATGCCAGCGAAGCCTCACAACACCGCACAACCTCAGGAAAAGTAGAGGAAAGAAGGGAGGTGTTTCCGTGAAAGTATACCTCGGAAGAAAAAATACTTTGCCTTTTGGTCAGCTATGTGAACGCTGAAATAAAAAACCTATGTTGTCGTATCTTACAGTACCGCAAGTTTGCAAAGAAGAATTAGGCCTTTTCTACGTATCTGCAAGGACAAGAACAAAGCGTTTTGAAAAATTAATGTGTTGAGTTCCAGTGACGTACTTTGCTCTACGCTGCTTTTGCAACTGTGAACTCAGAGATACTGTTGGCGGCAACGGCGTCATACCTTCAAAAATTCAATCACTTTTTCTTCGTGAATCTGCGCACTGAATTTTCTTTACGCTACTTTAACGCAACAGCAACGGCAGCAGCAAACGTTTCACAAACGTTTACCAAACGATCTGGGAAGGTATGTACATCCCGTCGGAGCATGAAATCATCTCGGTGCCGTCTCTCTACTTGAGAAGGTGAAGGCATTACACGTCATTCTTGCAGATTACCGCACTTTCATGCTGATACTCGCTAGCAGCAAGAGGAGCAGTGACAGGGAGCGCACAGCCTGGACGTCTCTGGTAAAAGATTATATTGCTCGTAAAACGGCTTCACGGGCTGGACAGCGAGAGACATGACCATATATAACCGCATACTTTCACAGATGTCACCATTTATGAAAGTGGGCGTCGGCTTGCCATTAAGAAGCGTGTCCATAAAGAGAAAATTATCAGCGAGAGGGTGCGTCCTCTGACCAGAAAACTATATCAAGCGAAGCTGTTGCTAGGGGCATGCCATCGCGTAGCAAGGGCTAGATTCCTGCAGGCTGCATACTTCACTAATACCAGAAATATTTTGATCAACGCATTCATAAATATCGTCCACATTGAAGCTCCGGTGAACTTAAAGAGCGACTTTTAGACATTATGCGTAGACCGTTCTGCTGCGTTAAGATGGTCCCTGTTACTTCGTAGAGGGCTTGAATACACCGAGGGGCTTTCTTTTACAAGGGAATGGGGCACTGGAGATATATAAGAAGCAGGGAGCATGATTGCGACCTAAGCGGCTGAGCAGAGTAGACGTTAAACACGCTCATCAACATTGTTGTTGTGCCTGCAGGTTAAATTTTGATGATTATGTGGCATTTGGTGCAAACCAAGATGGAACTGGGAGGCGCACACTCACGACATGTTTTTTTTTTGAAATCGAGTAAGCAAACCACAGAATGCCTAGCGTGGGCACCCAGATCAGGCCTGATCGAAGTAGCTTGATATCAAGCACATATATTGCCTTATGGAACGCGGTTCTCCGGAAACCCAATCTCAGACGTGCACAGGCAAACAGCCATGTAACTGTTGCATAAACCTCCTTTATTGCGAAAACGATACGCTTCAAGTAATTCAATATGTCTAAGCAGCAGCCGAAATGCAAGGCCAGAGCCCGCGATTGCTGCAAGCTCATCGCATCAAGAGAAAAAAAAAACGAAGGGTAGGCATCCGTGATACTCTTGATTGCTGACACGCTATCTTATATGGGGTTTCTCAAAAATCAATTTTGATAAATCGACATATCTGCATCATGTGTGAGACACCTTTTAATATACCTTTGCTGCATGCACATGCCATGTTCCTTGCACTTGGATTCGTTGATTTCAGAACAATGTTTCTCCTATGTGCGGGCCTTTCCCATAGATCTCATGTATGTGGTTTAAGCCAAAGACTAAATAATGGTTTATAGGGGCTGGATCGACCTTTTTTCGTGGCGATCGATTTTCGGACAAACAGGCGCATTCAAGGATGGCTTGTCACGATGGTATGGAAGTGGCGCATTTTAGAAAACTGTCGCGATGAGAAGAACACGGCCACTCTGAGCATGCAATGTATACAGAAGGATAGCAAGTATTTAAAGCTTCGTTAAAAAGCAGGAATAATGAACAGTAAGATCTACTTCCAAAGGTCCACAGCAACGAAGAGCATGTAATACACTTCATGCCCTACGCTTACCACAACCAGCATGTCTCACATATTGATTTACTTATTTCTGATGTATTCAACTTCAGACTTATTTCCTAGAAGTGGAACGTTAATAAGCATGTATACCCTTGTCGACCGGAAAGCTACAAGTAGGTGGATGTCTCAAATCGTTGCTTTCATAAGCTCTCGCGGGACAGCCCTCTATGTGAAATGGGTCGGAGTGAGCGCGTTATAATTCCAATCGGCAACAAGCTTTCGATTTATTATACCCACTTGCTTTATTTTTCATATTTCCTGGTTTCGCCCAGTACAGCTTCCTTTCTCTATCCTTTACGCACAAGCAAAAAAAGAATCGACAAGCTAGGCAATACAATATAGAGTTATAGCTGTGTTTCCCTCGAAAAATGTTTCTTACTTCACCTCCTCAACCTCGTTGCCTTCGTTTTATCCGTGTGTGCTTTTCTGGCTCTGTTAACGGGCAGCAACGGATCAACGGATCAAGATCGGCGACAAGGGTCACCAATGGGTCGCACTGCGTCTAGCTCAATGAAGGAAAAGAGGAAAAAATAACAAGGAATAATCTTTTGTAAAACTTGAGCTTAAACTTACGCATTCATAATTTAAAACCTGTGGCTTTCATTCAGCACAGCTCTGACCAACATTTCTCGCTCTGTAGCCAGCCGACAAGCTAGACACTGTGACGTTTATAATTTTATGCATCATCCGCGTGCAGTGGACCGATTTTTTTCTCGACAATACCTTGCCAACATGTTACTGACAATAACTTACCAGAAATGCATGGAGACCTATCCAGGTGAAACTACAACCAGGAGAATTCAGATCACCTTTTAGTCCGCCATGTTCGATCGCCGGCGTGATCTAACGTACCCTGAAACTCTGGAAAGTATCTTTACAATTTTCTCTCGATCTTTTCCCGCAACACTGCAACCCTAGCAGTGCGGCCAACCACAGTCTCATGTGTCTAACCTCCCAGCTTTGTCGCTTTGTAGATTCTTTCTTTCGTTATAACGCTGCATCTCTTTTCTCCATTGGTGTCTGCCTATCACGGCCTGGCCAATTTCTCGTCTTTCATCATCGTAGGACGGCATGGTGTGAGTCGTTCGTGATAGGGTCAATGCCACACACTGGCTGTGAGCTGCACGTTTGTGGGGGAAGAAAGAGACGGCAACACCACGCGGTGTAAGCCGCTATACCGGCACCCTCCATGATATGGAAGCCATGAATCACGGTAGTTGAGATCAGACGCCTAACGAAGGCCTCGACGCGACGCGAGGATCTAGACTCTTGCCGCCGATGTTTTGACTGCCGTCTATACCCACCCCGCCAACTTCGTGTAGTGCAGTGCAGCAGAAGCTACGAGGGGCGCAATTCGGAGAGAAACGGGATTCAGTATAAGAGCTGCCCCCAAAAGGCTGTGCACCTCTGATCGCCTTCCGCACGACATCGACTGAAAGGAAACTTTACGGAGGTAGCGGCAGCCTTTTACTGGGTGAGCGAGATGAACCTCCTTTCTTGAAACCTTGAAACACGTAGCCAGCTTTCGTTACTGCTTGGTTGACACGAGCAGGGTTCTCTGCAGTGCACCAAGTTGCTGAGGCGGAGTACAGTCTTTCTTCGTTCGAACCTTTTGTGCTCGAGGTTCCGCATCCGTAGTGACCCCCCCCCCCCCCTCTCCTTCTGGACGCGTCTTATTGTACAGCTTCTTTTTGCGTCCCATTTTCTCTTTTCGCAGCGCCTTTGTGCCCCATCAGTTCTCTTCGGTTAGTCACCTCAGCGACGAAAGTGCTCTGGTACTTTTTGCTAGGTTTCTTCTTGCCATATGTAGGATGTTTTAGCTAACTTGGACCAAGTACTAAAAAGCAAACATAGGCACTACGCGTGTCGAATTGGCGCAGTATTGTTATGAGTCATACGAAGCACGTCATTGTATTTTTTTTTCAATCTGCCAAGCTGGGTAATCAAGAGAGATTGCTTAATTACCATTTTAAATAGTAAATCTAGCGAAAAATATCCTCTACAAAAGCTGTAGTGCTTGTTCAGCAACATCCGATTATTTCATCTGCGCTTATATAAGTGCGCTCTCTAATTTTTTTTTCCCCAACCGTTCTTAAAGCATGCGAAATATAAAACATACCACGTGACCACCCGCTAACGCGCCGCGCGTTTAGTGCCCTCAAATGTAAGTTGAACGAATTAGCAAATGCTTCTCCGCGCTCACAGATCAATCGAACAGGGTGTCGTTGATTGCGATGTACGTTAAGTGATAAAAGCGGCGTACCGTTTTAAGAAAAAGATCATTGAACGAAAATATGGCAGCCACGTGCAAATGCGATATGGCACTGGAGGCAGCATTGTTTTTATCTACGTCCTTCATCACACTATCAGCCTCGGCCCCTCCATAGTGTTTCTTCATTGGTCCAAAAAGCAAAAAAAAATGTCTGCACGGCCCGAAATGCTGCTTCCGGTCCCATATCGCATTCGCACTTGGCACCCGCCTTTTCATTGAATAAGTTTTTCTGTTAAAGTAGTACGTCCCTTTTGTCGCTTAACGTTCGTCGAAATCACCGACACCGTGTTCAATCGATTTGTGTGCGCGGAGGAGCTTTTCATAATTAGTGCAGCTTATATATGAGGGCACCAAAGGCACTGCAAGTTGAACGGCGGTTACGTGATATTTTTTTTATATTTTTTCGCGCACTTTAAAGAAAGGCTGGAAAACATTAAGCAAGGCAGTTAGCATAGATGAAATAATCCGATGGTTCTGGACAAGCGCTACAACTTTTGTATAAGAGATTTTTGGCTAGAGTTAATATTTCAAAAGTTAATTAGGCAACCTTTGTTAATTGCTCAGCTTGGCGGATTGGGAAAGATAGCATGACATGCTCCATCTGGCTCAGAGTAATACTGCGCCAATTTGACACGAGTATAGCGCCTACGTATTTTCAATACTTAGCCCTGTCCACGATACACCCCAGAGAGACAAGAACTTGCCAAAGCTTTCTAAAAACTGGACAATCGGCCGCTTTCTGTGCAGGTGCTGCTGGAACACCGCCCCCATCGCCCGTCGGCCCATAAAGCGGTGAAGGCGCTTTTGTGCTTTTTAAGCACGACGGGCTTGTGCGACCATCTGTGACTATTAATGCAATTTCTGTAAGACCACACACGTCAGCGAACTCACCGCAATTTCCTTCTTTCCTTCCCTCCTCTCTCTCCCTGTTATCTTTGTTTCCCCTTTCCCGTTCCCCCGGTTTAGGGTAGCCAACCGTAAGTTATTCTGGTTAACCTCCCTGCCTTCTACTTCTCTCTTTCCCTCCCTCCTCTAGCCCAAGTTAGCTGAAACACCCTCTACCCATCTAAAGATACTTAAGCGTTCTCCTTTGAAATGACGAAGGGATGTGCGTATGACCTTAAACATGTTTTAAGTTGCCACCTCGTCTGGGGACGTCTGTTCATTGTGAACCTCAATGACGGCGGCTTAAAAAAAATATTGTCGTAGCACCTTTGGCACACGCGCATTGTTTTCGAACAGAATTCGGCAGCTTCGCAAATGTAAATAAAGCAGCGCTTTGAACCAACAGCACAGTTAACGTCATAGGAAGTCCTTCGTATGTTTTTGTCTCCCACGGCCTCGCGCGAAATTGATAGGTGTAAATTTAAAAAGAAAGAAAGAAAGCGGCAAAAGTTGCATATAAATCTTAAAACAACAAAATTAGTGTGACAATATAGTTAAACGCATTAACGTTGATCACAGTTGCAATTACAGGGTGCAGCAAAATGAATCAGTGTTGGCGCGGTCGCTGTGCACCTACATCCTAACATCATATATATATATATATAATGAGAGAGAGAGAAAGACAGAGAGAGAGAGAGAAAAAAGAAATAGACGACCGGAAAGGCGGGAAGGTTAAGCAGACAGCATTTGCGTATTCGTAGTCGGATATAGGCTACCTACTGGTATCTCACAACATTTTCTGCCCATACTTAAATGCGAAAGAAGCATTTTAATTAGTAATGCTCCCTGCTCTTTTATTTGACATTCGGAGTGTCTTTCGTGAAGTGTAAATTTATGAAAAATAAACAGAGACAAAGCTTGCTCATATTCAGTGGGGCTGCTCGAGCTTAGAGAATTTTGAATGTAACTCATTGATGATTTTTCCTTCGTATTCTTTCATGCTTCGCTTTCTAATTTCCATATTTGACCGAGTGGTTCCCTAACATATCAAACGCGGAAACAAGAAAATGGGTAGCAATAAATTATGAGATGTCCTGCCACAAACGCAAACTATTATAAATTTCGTTACGAGGCAACTGCGTAGTGGTGAACCCCGAATTAATTTTCACCATCTAGCGTTCCTAAACGTGCACCTAAATCTAAGTACAAACGCTTTTGCATTTCGTTCCCATCGAAGGGCCGTCACATGGTCCACCACCTCGAGCTAGGCAGCACAACGTCCATGCGCCCCCCGGAGCAAAAGGTACGAGGTCCAAGGTTAACTTGGCGATCAAGCCGACTTTCTTCTCCGACTACGATTGTAACTTGAAATCGAGGACTGCCGTGAAAGCTTGACATTCCCAACTTTCTAGCACACTCTTCCAATTTCAGCTGGCGCGTCTGAATTGAGAATACATGCAGTTTCTTTCGGCTAGCCTATGCGCGATACACTGCTTGCTCGCCGACGTGCGCAACATTTATCTAGAACTGACAGATAAGGTGGCTGGATATGATTTCAAATTCAGGATGAAAGAACAAGAACATGAACACAAAAAGCAAGTACGTGGCAATCTAGCGGTAAGTGCGCGAGAATTGTGAGAGCATTACGGCGCACCTCTTCGAGGTCCCGGATGCATGATTTAAACCGTGTTTACGACATCGCAAAGTCTTGTGCAGGAGCAAATCGACAGACGTCCTTTGACATTTCTCATATTACTACCGCTTGAAAGAACCATCGAAATGTAATGCGGGGGGGCATAGAGCAAGGTATTGAAAAAGGCCGCATGATTATGCAAGCCGCGTAAACTCTCACCGCGTTGGGGCGTTCTCTTTCATCGTACTACCTCTCCTGCATTGCACCGGCTTTCAGAATGCAAATAATATTCCTTCTTAGAACTTCATGGGGGGCCTCACGGCAGGTATACTCCCCTTCATTCCTCTATTAGATTCGTTTCCATGCCGCCGAACGCGCTCACTGCGTGAGTCAACGCCGACGTTCAGCCGCTCAGTGCTGCCTGTCCGAACCAGCGGGCCGTCAGGTGCCGCCCTAATTAACTGCCTCAGCTAGCCGTCAGGCTAGATAAGAAAAACATCAACATCGCGTCGTCTTTCATAACCGCGGTTCTAGCTCTATCCGCACGTTTTCGTGGAATAATAAGGAAACCAATGCTGGACCTGCGTTCTTTCCTATGCAACGCCAAATACTTCCTTTTCATTTTTCCGTTCTTGCCATTCTTACCTTTCTCCTTTGTTTCTTAGTGCTAAGCAACGAGCCACCAGAACATAAGCAACCAGAGGCGATGCGTGATCCCAAGTATGATTGCTCCAGGCATGAGTCGTTAAGTACGATACAGACGAATGAGTATTTGTTTGTAGAAGTAGCGCACCGGTGTGTATGTTAGGTCCTTCGTTTTCCTGTAAAACAAGACAAATCCAGATTTTCACCCCCTAAACAAAATTTATGAAAGTAAGTTAAACCCGATTTTTTTCTTGAAGTTTGCCCTTTTGTAAAGAACAATATGTGCTGCTTACAAAACTTATGAACGCTGCCCACTTGTTTGAGCAAGTAGTCGAGTTATAAATCATTTATATAACATGAACACGGTATTGACCTCGTTTTCGCTTATCAGTCAAGCGAAAATCACCATATATAGTAATATATTCATCACTGGACGGCACTGAGTGAACGCTTCTTCCTTTTTTAATAGCCACGTTAACGTGAGTACGCTAATGGCGCATTGGATAACATTTCCCGCACGTTGCATACATGTAGCCGGTGGTAGTGCACCAGGAAGTGAACTAACGCAGCGCTGACGTAGCTTTGCATTGCAAACGGTAGCTGTGACGTTGATAGGCTGTCTGCTCAACTACCTTACGTTCAAAGAACTCTGGGTGATTGTTGTTAGGAGCCAGTAAAACAGGACGAGAACAAACAAAGACGAGGACCGACAGATCTCTCCTTCCTCCCCTTGCCACCTAGGATGCACAAAGAAATGCTCCCAGTGTATATGATAACGTGTGTCTTCATTAGTCACGAACAAGGCCGCCGATTATTGTGCTTAGTTAAGATTTCCTGCAAAAGTACAGATATAAGGAATTGTTAGTGCGGAAGTTTGAGTGTGGAATAGTTGTAATGAATTTGTTTTGTAAGCGTTTCTTTGGCTGCCCTTAAACGTTTTTGCAGGCCATGGAAACACCCTTGCACAAAGTGAAGAACGTAGTGAAGGGTTAACTTTCTCGTCATCGAGCAGAATAAGCACAACGCCCATCAGTCACATTCTAAATTATCTACAGACGCTTAACATAGCAGACGACTGCAGACGTTAACCGTTGGGCCCAGTTGAGAATGCCGCATTTCTGTTGGCATGATTATCGAACCAATAACGTTATGTGCAACATTGCTACAGTTATGCAAAGCACATGCCATAAGTTCAGGTTGTTTTTTAAGTTGCTTAGTCTTTTTGTTATTGGTTTGTGAATAACATTGCAACCTCCCCAGCTCTCTTTTTTTTTTTTCGTTCTTTCTTTCGTTCTTTTATTTATATATGAAATTTTTTGTGGCTCACCTCGGATTACATCTGGCCTCCATGGCCAACCTGAACGAGATCAGTCACGTCCGATCGCGAGAACTAACTCACCACGCTGGACAGCCTGCGGGATCTTCGGAGTCCAATATAACAGTATTTAGGGACGTTCTCCTCACTTTTAATAAGATCATCAGAGGTTATCAGTTGTGCAGGAGGGTCTTGCCCCTTCCTCATGAGAAGCTCTCTTAAGCACAGGCATCTACCGTCCGCATGTTTCACACCAGGTCATACCTTAGTCATTATTCCTACAGTCCTTAACGCGCCACCGAAGAGGAACGGAGCTCCATGCTTAGGAGCTCAGACCTTATACATCAACTCAGGGCCGTCCAGATGGCCCAGGACGCGGCGGTGAGGCTTGGCCAACCCGTCTCGACGTGGAAGCGGCCCGCTGCTCTACCGCCTTGAGCCGTAGCATACAAGACCTAATTAATGTTTTCTGTCTGTCTGTCTGTCTGTCTGTCTGTCTGTCTGTCTGTCTGTCTGTCTGTCTGTCTGTCTGTCTGTCTGTCTGTCTGTCTGTCTGTCTGTCTGTCTGTCTGTCTGTCTGTCTGTCTGTCTGTCTGTCTGTCTGTCTGTCTGTCTGTCTGTCTGTCTGTCTGTCTGTCTGTCTGTCTGTCTGTCTGTCTGTCTGTCTGTCCGTCCGTCCGTCCGTCCGTCCGTCCGTCCGTCCGTCCGTCCGTCCGTCCGTCCGTCCGTCCGTCCGTCCCCGAGCACCATTTTCTACCGCTAATTTTATTCTCTTTCAGAAAGACAATAGTTCACTGACCTAAAGCACAGCGGATAATTACTCCCCAGGTTCCCGTCATCCAGGCTCCTACCACGAAAAGAGCAACTTACAGTGGCACGTCAAACGGCTGACACACGTCGCTAGCTCACATTCCTCCATTGAGGTTGAGTAGTACATCCTTCTTTCCAATTCTACACACTCGCCGCTGACACACCCTTGGTCGTTTCCTCACCCACCCACCTCCCCTTTAGTACAACCGTACCGACACATACTATGCCGAAGAGAGCAAATGTCGCCTTGAAAAATACAAGTCCCCTTCTCGAAACGTTGGCTCCTCCTTTCATGTTGTTCTCGTTTTGTACGTCGTCTTGAATTTCCATCTATCGCATTCCCCGTGTTTTCCCAGTTTGCGTTGAGGTACATAAACTAATCGGGCTTGGTCTTCGAATGTGGCCCTTCGCAGTACACAACCACTCTTACACTGCTAAGGTGCTCTGACGTCGATGCCCTGCAATAATGTAGCACCACCACGCTTGCGTGCGTAGACACCATCTGCAGTGAATATTTTCGTTCCGATAGCAATTACGTAGACACTAGTGGCAAATTGGTACGGTCGGCATCGCCGTGAGATTCCTCATCAAGTCAGTGTACCCACTGTTTAGAGTCGTGGGTAAAGCGCGCCAAAGGCAAGAGGGAGGGCGGGATGAGTGCGTGTCTTCTCCTCTAGTCCGGCCGTGACTGCGCGGCGCGCGTACTTCGCCCGCGTCTTACCATGCAGGCGACCCCCACAGGGTACATACCTTGCGTGAGCCAAGGTAGCTGGGGAATGCATTTGCGCTGGCTACCCGTATGTCTTGTGCTGGGAGAGGCGTAATCTTAAGTTGGCGGATACGCTCTGAGAAGAGAGGCAGAAGCTGCGTGCGCTCCCCCTTGTTTTAGCTCTTCATCACGCCAGCATCGTGACAACGAGTGTTCACGCGATCATTGGATGACATCTGTTCATGTTTGCCTATGCCTCCTTGACACGGTGGTAGTTAATTTATTATTTAGTAATGTACACGCCTGATAAAACTATAAACCTTTCTTCGTGTAGTTGTATAATGCTTCGCGTTGCAGGCGAAGCTGTAGCTTTGACGTTTTTGGTCATAACAATCACTGTGCAGAATTTTTCTCGTTTCTGTGTTTAATCAGTGTGGAGTTGCCTTGTGGTCACTGTAATAATTTGGAAAAACTGTGTATATCAGCCTTGTTTTCTCTTTCCAACATTCACTAGAAGAAAGTTTGAGCACCTACCTGCAAGTGTCCGAAGCGTGATACTTGAAGTGACCTTGAAATATAAAGTTTCCTTGCACCATTCGTTGAAATGCGGTAATATTTGTGTATATTAGTGTTTAAGTCACTGTTAATGTGGCATTTGCCGAGTTCAAAGCTTTTCTTTTTTTGCGCTCGGTGAGTCGTCCTTGTGGGCCCCCGGTGGGGATTACGCACCTTCGTTTTTTTTTTTTCATATTCTCACAAGTCTAACACCTAGAATTACTTCATATAGTATTTAATTATAAATGCTACTATGTTAGAGAAGTATTACTGTTGTTTAGATAATTAATTCGCTTATCCTGTTTCCATTGTGACATACGCCTCGTACCAACCGGCTGGTGATTACCCAGTTTATTTTTTTCCCTTTCATACTTCATTACAGTTTCTTTTGACTGAAGCCAACTACAATTATCACTGTCTTAAAAGAGCATGAATACGAGCTAGTTGGTACGAATACATCGGTGAAAAACAGCGCCAAATAAACACGGACAAGAGAGTAACACAGGAAAAGTGCTGGTCCTGTGTTCCTTCCTGGTCCGTGTTTATTTTGCGATGTTCTTCAGCGGGGAATCACTGTCAGTCTAACTATGCATTTGAATTTCAATCTTAAACGAAGGTATTCCGAGTAAGTAAAAAAAAAACACTGATCGTTTCCAATTGTCGAAGCGACGTAATCACGCATGAACTCATTTGTGGCATGACTTCAAGTCAGCCTGCCTACTCAATTGCTCAAAATTCCGCAAATGGTAGTCTTGTCTTATTTAAAACATGGCAGTAGCTGCGCTAAGCATTCGTTTCTTATTGTTGATACTTCACATTATAGTTTGTTTATGCAGAGGCCACTGCTCTATGAGGGTGACATCGCTAGAAAGTGCTTGGTTAAAGAGAAAGCAATTAAATTAAAATTGTTCATGCGTTGCCGATGATGAACATTGAATTGGCGTAAAGAGACAAGAACCACAGAAAAGAAAAAAACTGGACACATAGTTGTTATTTATTCAACAGTCATTCGCAAAATATGGCACAAACGTGAGAGTCCAAAAGTACAAATAAAATTGTCTTGTGAAGCATGTACACAGAAAAGAAAGAAAGAAAAGCATCACCTTCAGGCCCCAAAACTGCGTCGGGTCAACATAATGGCAGTGATAAACGACGCCAGTTTCGATTAGGGTAATAATAAGAGCAATAAAAGAAACTGCCTAACATAGTTTACACGGTTGAATGAGCAGCGGCTAAACCATGCGGAGAGACAAGGCAAATGGGGTAGCAGTGAGAGGAGAGTAGTAGAGCGTTAAATGTCATGTCTGGTGTGTCACTCGCGTCTTTCTTCGTTCCTTGTTTTAGCGCAGAGTTTTGCAAGTATCCACGAGTAGCACGGTGTCTAGGAATCCAACTGGAATAAAAGATTTAAAGGCACGAACACGTGTGTTCGCGTAAAGTATGGTAGTGCATTTATTTTGTTTGTCTCTGCTCCAGCTTTTCAGGTATGAACAATTTCTGTTTCGTTTACATAACACAGTGAAAACTTCTGAGGCCTACGGCATTACCAGAGATGGTATTGTGTCCTTGGGCAAAGTAGCAATCAGTAATTTGTTTAAAATACAATAGGACTAGTTTAAAGGAAAATACAACAGGTTCAAGGAGCCAGAACTACATAGCAGACTAGCGTGTGTTGCACAAACCGACAATGAGAGCTTTTCACGTACTATCATGATGATGAGTTCTCCACCTTTTCCAGGCATAACAGGTTTACGGAGGCATTTATGTACGGCTACGCGAGTAAGAGTCGTGGACACGGGGCATCAAATATGGGCGAAAAAGTTGTGATTGGCCACAGACATAACGGTTGTTCCTACAGGTATATGAGGAAATGGTCAAACGAAATGTCAGAGGTACTGAGTATTTCGGCAGTGAGTCGCAGGTAGTACGCAAGTCTTCGCGAGACTAGGAATACGTTCGTAAATCGCAAATCGGTGCTTCATTCCTGATGCTCGATCACTTGCAAACGATGCCTCAACGAACAAATTATTCTGCGGTGAAAGTTTGGCTTCTATATGATACGCCAAACAAAAAATTCAATTCGTCTGTGATGCGAAACTTTTTATCTTTACTTTTGAGTATTTGTATCAGAGCATTTTCTTTATTCAAATCACGTTGTCATATGGCCAGCAGTAGGTTAGCAAGTGTCTGCAGTAATGTGCCGTTAACTATTTACTCATCATCGCTAATGGCTGTAAACATTGTCTGCTGACCTTCGTTACCTTAAAGCTTCGCTGAAGCCAGGGGGCTCATAGTCATTCATACTTTTCTTAATGTAAACTTTATGCAATCGTTCTTCGTAAAACACGATGCCGTCTATTGTCACTCCTCGATTCAGAAATAGTTACTTTCTCTTCTCTTTCAATTTAAACACAGGTAAAAAAAGATTGTCTTGATTTTTTATGCGCCCGTTTAGGTACTGCAATGTGAATATAGCCCCATATGTTTTAATTTTTGACCGCGTATGAAATAACTCTGTCCCAACCTCAAAAATGGTTAGCACAGTAGGACGGTTATTCCTACATGACTGAATCTTCGTGATTGTGCTACAGTTCCGAGCAGTGGTTTGTTTTTGTTATGCAAACGAAAAGGGCACAGCAGGGCTCTTTTTATTCTATAAGTAAACATATATTCTATAACAGTATGTTATAAGTACCAGGATTTAAAATACACTGAGCAGATCTAACACCGACTCGGCTGATAGTCATGTTTGACTGCGTTACTTTTGGAAGCGGTTACATTCTGGGTTGAGATAATTTATCTTCTCGAATACAAAAATTTTGGCTTATGTGCGCTACTTGATAACAAAGTAGACGTCATCTGCATTATGATGGACAAGACTTCATTGCGAAAAGCTCCTTTGAGCAGCCACACTTCGGCAGCAACAAGTTTTGCTGAAGCCAAAAAATGCTTTAAGTGCTTTAAAAATTAAATTAAATTGCGTGGTTTTACGTGCCAAAACCACTTTCTGATTATGAGGCACGCCGTAGTGGAGGACTCCGGAAATTTAGACCACCTGGGGTTCTTTAACGTGCACCTAAATCTAAGTACACGGGTGTTTTCGCATTTCGCCCCCATCGAAATGCGGCCGCCGTGGCCGGGATTCGATCCCGCGACCTCGTGCTCAGCAGCCGCTTTAAGTGCTGCTGTTAATCGAACCAATACGTTCACTTTTAAAGAAGACAATAATATCTGAAAGTCATTTGAATACCACACGTTTTCTTCTCCCAACAATAAACAGCTCTATCACCACTAGTCCACAAATTGTGTGCAATATTATTTTTCCCATAATGCGAAAAGGAGGTGAGGCGTGCAAACAGGACACAAGAGTAGAGAAGTGGACAACACGTACGCCACTTCTCTACTCTTGTGTCCTGTCTGCATGCCTCACCTCTTTTTTGCATTATTAATCCGTACGAACCAGCTCAACTTTCTGTCGTTCTATACTTTTCCCAACAGTGTCGAATGACATGTCGCCATGACATGTATGCTGAGTGGATCCTGCTTAACTTTATTCGTTGCTGCGTCTATTTAGTCATGTCAGTTTGATTGAGCACGCTGTAAGAAATGAGGCGATTGAAATAATTACTTTAGACCAACAAAATTATTTTAGTGCAAACAATGTGGACGGAAGGAAGAAGGCGACCGGGCAAAACGCACTAATTAAGAAAATATGTCCTTAGATGTGTGTTAAAGCACAGGTTATCCTGCTCATGGGTAAGTTCGTTTGCAGATGAGAGGCTGGTTGAGGGGGAGTGAGGAATACATAAGGAAGATCAGCGATTAGTAAATTCACAAAAACACAAGCAAAATTAACAAACGTACAGTAGCAAGTGGAACTACTTGAAATACTAAGCCGCTGAGATATTAGCGGACATATTCATGAGCCGGGCTTACTTGAGTGCTAACTGATGAACACACACACACTGCAAGCAACAAAAACACAGTCACATTATTGAACGATCAGCGTTATTAAGAATTACTGAAATCCACAGTGAGAACAAAGAGGCAATGGTAAGGGCCGAAAGCTTGCCACTAACACGTCGTCTAAAGATGCACGAAGACAATCACTTCACCCTATGTTACTTTATGTACAATCGCAGGTGCTAAACATACCGAGGCTGCGCACACAGGCGCCGTGGAATGCTATGAATCACGACAATATTCTAAAAGCACCCTTTGACTATTAAAAGCACCCCAAAAGAACCAATTGACTATTGAGGCATTGCACCGTCACTATTGGTGCCATCAATTGATTTTTTTCGCTCCGTATCATTAAGTTTGCGAATCTTAAGGTATACGGATTCAACAGTATATACAGGCAGTGAAGTTTGACACAGCTGGTGCAATTCGCAAGTCTATTGTGCGCATGAAAAAAAAATCAGATACTGAAATGCTTTCTCTCAGTTAAACCTCATGGTAGTAATACAATTTACGGTTTTTAGGGCTGTGTATATTCCGATTTCCTTCTTGGTATTAAGCTGTTAATAATAAATTTAGGCCCAGTGTGCCACTTCCTGGATGTAATCATAATACGCCTCCATAAAAAGCACTAAGAACCTTTGACTGCTGTCCATTTGTCTTTCTGCGTGTACACACATAAAAATATGTTAACAGGGAAAAACAAACTAGTAACTCGATATCCATTACACGATTGTTTCTATGCTTCTTAAAGAGGAAAACCTGAAGCGATTAAAGAGACCTAACTGGCCATAATTTTAACAAATGAGTGTCCCGCTACTGAATCCGCACACCTCACCTCTCCTCCGCAATGAATGTATTAAGGTCCAAGGAATTACTTTTAATGTCGAAAAAAGGGAAAAATTAGGCATCAAAATTTGCAATAACGTTTATCTACGGCACAATAATGTGTAACCTTTAACTCAGTCAACACCGAGCCAAAGTCCACGGTTTCGAGTTCCATTAAAATACCCCCCGCCTTCACCAATGTATGACAAGACGCCAAACAGATGAAAATTAAGGCACGTTTTATGTACACACTATTTAGGGATCCAGGTAGCCAAGATGTCCGAAAAGGAACCGGCGATTTTGTCTGTCTCAGTGAAGACAGCGATTGCCTCCGGCTTTATTGGTTCAGCGAAGAGGCTCGTAATAATATTTAGCATTACAAGACAAGAAAACCAATGTTAGTTTGCATCGTGTGTTGACACTGCAAATGGCTATCCTTTCCAAACACTCCACAAGAAACAGTGATTAAACTTTCACTTACTCTATTACTGTTCTCGTGGGTTAACGTAAACATCCCGAAAACGAAGGGATGTGTGCTCTTTTTGAGGTACAATGAGATTTAATTCATCATGCTGTACACAGGAACAAACTAACTTATAAATGCGGCTTGCTAGCAAAGTCTAATTATTTTTGTCGTGTATGTACAGCATTGAAATATTTATATAGCAGCACTATTGGCCGATATAGCTAGGGGCACGCCATCTATTTAAAATATTGATAAAGACGGAAATATCCGCATTTATTTCTTTGAAATCTGCCACACATAAAAACCGGCGAAAAAAACGTACACCCCTTTCACTTTACAGTAAAATATAAGTGCAGGCCAAAGCAGTACCACTCGAGTTCAAAAAGAAAAAGAGCAATGCGTGATTTCTTGTTGTGTTAAGCATAACTAAGCACACCGTTTCTTTGTAAGGTCTCTTATACTACATTTGCAGCTTCTGCTCTAGCGACGCTGCATCTGGTGCCGACCGACTACTGCAGTGAAAGTGAACGCCGTCAGCAGTCTCTAACGTTACTACGGTCGTGCAAAAAAGAAAATCTTTTTAATCTGATGCTCGTCCGGATTTGGAGAATTATACCTATTTATGACCAACTTCGTTTTAATAAAGCCATCTCCGTGCGCCATCGAAAAATAAGCTTCTTGAATCTCACTAAGGATTCGCAATGTGCCATCTGGCACTCATTGTACAAGTACAGGGAATAGTTGCTTCCAGTTAATATACACCTTCAACCACTCATTTTTTAAAATCTAGGAGCACATCACACGCCTCGCCATCCATTCGAAACATTGTAAAGTTTGCTGAAAATTTACACACGCTCTATGAACTTCATCGTCTTGATCGAATCACTTTCGTTCACAACCGTATCGCAGAGATCACACCTTTCAAGCATGGTGTCTTCAAAGCCAGAGTCTCTTCGATCGTGACACTCTCGGGACAACTGGATGTGTTGCTGCTGTTGCTGCTGAGAAAGAAATGTGGCTGGTAGAGGCATTGAACTGTAACCATGTAGCCTCCAGCGGAGCTGCGGATGGTGCTGGCACGTCTGTGGTGGAGGGTAATGGTAAGACGTGCTCGACGTGGGTGACAAAGTCCGCGGTGACCCAATCATGGGAAGTTCTTGCGACTCCGTCGACGTCAGGGATTCCAACGTGGTGGTATTGGTGTCGCTGGAAGATTGTTTTCGGGATCTCTTCGCCATAGCAAACTGAGACTTCCTGAAGCGGCCGAACTGAGAAATCGCCTGTGATGGAATGACCACGCTCACCTCCCGCTCTTCGAAAGCAAATGACCAACCACGCTTCAGTTCCGGCCGAGATGGGTGTCCGGCCGTTGTCGATGAGTGATACTCCGAGGGCACGCTGCCGCAGCGTTGCACCTGGGCCATGCTAGTGGCATGGTGCGGCACCGCCTGGCTGGTTTCAGCACCACCGGCTAGGACAGAAACGCTGCTTCGTGACTCATGCGTAGCGTTACTTGCAAGGCGAGGCTTGCAAGAATCGATCAAATAATGGCACCACTCCTCATGGTTGACGCTGCTTTTGCGCGACATGTCACATGCCGCTGTATGTTCCCTCCTATTGGCGTAACGGCCCCGAATACGGAAGGACTTACTGCGATCCGCTTTTGATCGAGTGGTTGGGTCCATGGATGTGGGCTTGACGTATCTCTCACAATTCCTTGAAAATCGCCCGGACGGCACTGTTGAGTTGCCCAGGGACGCTCGTCGGTAAGACCTACTCCTAACAGCCGTGCCGTGGCGCACAAGCCTGTTTGTATAGCGGTGGTGCGAGTACTCCTGCTGGAACAGCTGCTGTGGTTGTTCTTCCATCTCATTAACACAAAGTGGGCGGTGAACGACTATAGATGATCGCCTTGATGGCGAGAGATTCGGTTCAATTGTGACGGCTACAATCTTCCACTCGCCTGACTTGTTTCGGTAAAGAGAATGCCTCGTGTGCCTCTGGCACTCTTCGCTTTCGCCTGAGCGCAGAGAGGCAGTACTTTCGGGCACCCTCGTGCCATCTGAGCACTTTCGCTCCCGCAGCGGGCTCTGATGGCTGTAGTGGTAACCTAGCGGCGAGAAAATACTCGGCTTGCGCGTCAGGCAGGTGAACATCTTACGGACGTGCTTACGAGTCGCTTTGTTTCTGATGACGTAGAGGTACGGATTAATGAGTGACGAGGAGAACAGAAGCAGCATGGCAATCGCCGGAAGATTGCGCAGAGGCGTTTTGAAATCGTGCGCACGTTGTGTCTCGACAAGCGTCATGGCGAAGAAAGGAAGGAAGCATGCTGTGAAGGACACTACCACGAAAACGCCTGTGCGAACAGCCTTCAACTTGTCGCCGAATAACGAAGACGCTTTGCTCGGTGAAGACGTTCTTTTAGACCACGCAGGCTTCCGGGGAAAGTAGACAGGCAGGTGACTCCCACCGTACGGTCCTGCCGATGAGGGTGGGCTCAACTCGTTGCTTCCGCTCTTGACATTGCGAAGGCGGGTGCACGCACTGTTACGCCGAGCTGCTTGGAACATGGATGCGTATATCCACGTGATTCGAATGAAAGGCATCAGGAAGCCCAGGACACTGAGGACGCAAGCATATGCTAGGGTAAGCACACCTGTGTCGTACCAGGTGACGGTGCACATCGCCCAGTTGTTCTGGTACTGCAAGCCTGATACACCCACCAGCGGCGGCACTGAGACGACTAAAGCACACAGCCACGTCGACACGATCAAAACGCTCGTCCTCTTCTTCGTGATGGTCATTGAGTAGTGAAGCGGGCTGTTCACGGCGCAGTTCCGGTCGACGGCTATCAGTAGAATGGAAAACACGTTGGCCATGGTGAGGCACGTCGCCACTGTGCCGTGTATCTTGCAAAAAACGTCGCCGAATATCCATTCTTGGAACATGACGGACACAAACACAAATGGAAGCACGATTAACGTCTGCAGGAGATGCACGATGGCCATGTTGAGGACAAACTTGTTGGATGTCATGCGAACTGATGGGCGCTGATAGAACAGGACAAATACAAGTCCGTTGATGGCGACGCTTGACACCATTATGATGAGGAGAAGAGTGTAATGAACTTCCACATTAATGTAGCTGAAAGATGATAACTCGTCTTCTGTGCTCTCTTCCGAAGTTGAAGCTGCTCCAACTGTTTGACCAGAAAGCGAGAAGTGTTGTATATTTGGGGACTCGAGAGGAAAGGTGACGTTGGCGATGGTCGGGGCTTGGTTCTGGGCAGTGAAATTGTTGCTCGCTGGTCCCGCCCGTGGAATTACGGAAGGTATGTCTCTGTCCATGCTTAGCTCCTTGGGTTTGTTTAATCGGGAAGGTGAGATAGCCGTCTTGAAGAAGGCTGTGCTCCTGCGAACATTAGAGAAAACGGGAAATACACGTGACCATGAGAGTAGGCCGAACACATACACATTTGCATGTCACAGTTCTATTCTTTTTCTTCAGAGTTATGACGCTCAGTAACTGCACAGTTCGCACCAAAAAATAGAGTAACGACCTTTTTTACCTAACAATAATTAATTTTCATAGTTTGCTATACTATAGTAAAAATGGGCATTTTTCGTGTAGGATAAATACGCTTTCAAGTAACTTATTGTTAGCGACAGCAGGGAATTGCAATCTCGCCACAAAAGTTGAGACTGCTAAACCACGATAAATATATTCGCTTAGTATGCAATAAACACAGAATACGTATCTTACCGGTATAACATTTTTAAATACACGAACTTGGTGAGAAAGTGCAGTTGGTGCATAATTAAACTGTAAGGAACCATGCACGTAATTTAGCAAAGAAAGAAAACTAACCTGTCATAAAGGTGGAAGTCGCATGTAATTTTTACCCTTTCAAATGAAAAACAATGCTTCTCACTGGGCAGCTGATACACGTGAATAAACAACGCACCAACTGCCAATTAACCAACTAACTGCCAAGTAACTGTAAAAAAAAAATTTACTAGATCAGACTAACCCCAACCCAGCGCCCCATTCCCATCCCTTCAATTCACGACATACTCATGAATAATATAATTTAGGAATTGCATCTCTTGATCGGTCAGTCTTGCGATGCACCAACAACACTCAGGATACCCTGCATAATTTGTTCGAAAGCCAGCAAAGTTTCCCTCTGTCCTTTTTAACTGAAGAAAAATTGAAAGCGTGAAGGTGAGTAGCAAAGATGTTAAGGCCATCATTATCTTGAAATACGAATTCTTTTCAGCTACCTCCTACCTCCCGATTCTCGGCCTATCTCCCTTGCGGGTACGATTCATAAAAGAGGATCATCACCACCATCATTATAAGCAACCGCGAAATGTCAGAGTTTCAAACACCTACATTGCTCATTTGTTTTATCATGAGTTCTGCCTCCATTCATTATCCGCAGAGCACGCTGGTGTTCGTTACAAGGCCAAAAGAAGAAACATTTTGGGATTTCTTTTGACATTTCCTGTGGAATTTTCCTGTCGTACAAATTTCAAGACTAAGATTTCTGTATAGCATGCCTTGACACAGTATGTGCTGCATAGCAGCAAATACAAGCAGTTACTTCCGATGCTCCCAACGACATTTCTCTTTTTCAGTCGGATTTAAGAAGATGCAGCGGCAGATGTTTCAGTTATCGATGAAGTTTCAAGGACAGGTAAGTAGTTTAAATATTCCCAAATTAAGAAGCCATATCATAAATGGCTGAGTAAGCTAAGTAATCAGTGAAGTAGTGAGTGATAGCGTCAGAGGCAACCGTTGAGGAATTGCTTGACATTCTGAGCGCACAGGTTGTAAAGCGTTGTAGTATACCGGAAAGTAACAAAAGCCCATGCCATACGAAATCGATGGTACCGGGAAGTGAATAAATCAACCGTCTACAATTTATGTGCGCTGTATCACGGCGTAAAGGTTAGGATATTTATTATTATACACTGATAGCTTTAGTGCTAGATAATTCTCATCGACTAAAGTGCCTGTTACCGCTTGCGTTTATTTCTCTGTGCTCTTTTTTTTTCGATGTAGTCCTTGTGAACGCCTCTATATCTGTAAACATGGAGACCAACCATAAAAGCTGGTTCCCTTAGCATGAATGCGCGGATACATCAGCTCATCAGAATATAGTCCTAACTCATTTCATCTGGGAAGCCAAACATGCCTAAACTTTTGGACAGGGCGCGAACTGAAACTTAAAAAAAAATGAAAGTAAATCGGGCTGTACATGTCTGTATTCCTCGCCCATAACCCCCATCCTCCCCACAATAGCACGTAACAGGACGTAGTTCACAAATACATGCTTGTCACGTACATTGTATCATAACTTGCGTTATAATTATTTTCTTTTTTTTTTCCTAGGCGCTTACTTGTCGAAGAAACACTTTACGCTCTATGCGCAAGAATGGAGCAAAGATTGCCGGCCGCGCAATTTAACGAGCAGGAAATAAGGTATTTAAGCAGCTTTCTGTTTAAAAATAATAATTTGAAAAGCAAAACAAGAGAATGGCAAGATATTATGTATTTATTTATTTATTTATTTATATATTTATTTATTTATTTATTTATTTATTTATTTATTTATTTATTTATTTATTTATTTATTTATTTATTTATTTATTTATTTATTTGTCAGTTGCTGCTTAAAGTTATTTATTGCATGAGCTTCACGTTTTCCATATATGACAGCATAAGCTAACTTGCACAGCAGAGAAAATGCCCAACCAAGAACACAGTATTTGTGGAAGACATGCTTAAATAGTGGGTTTAGTATTATTTGCTCAATAGAAAAGGGAATGCGTTGTAAATACCATGGTGAAAAAGACAGATGTTTTAGTAAGAAACATTTTCCGGGTGGCAAATGTAGATAGTCGCTTTTTTTTTGTTGTTGCTTTCATTCTTTGTCAACCATGATTTGGTTGCATTGAAAGTGAAAAACGGAGAAAGCAGAAACACCGCAAGGTGGAGCCTTCTTCAATAATGTGACAGATTATTATTATTATTATTATTATTATTATTATTATTATTATTATTATTATTATTATTATTATTATTATTATTATTACAACTACTTGGCATGAGAACATATGTGCAAATGAACGAGAGGAAAGGGAGCCCAGGAATGACACACACGTACGCCTTCGGGACACTGGCAAGATTAATGTCTCCCTATCGGCGGTGCTCTTTCTGCAAGCAGCTGCTTCGTCCCGGAAAGAAGCAACCCGGAAACGTAAACAGGCGAGCGGGCATTTTGAGCACGACAGTAACGCGCGAGTGCACAAGATGGAAAAACAGCAAAAACCAACACCGGGACGCGAGGATCTCTGCCCAAATGCCGCAAACTAAGAACCGAGCTAAACGCAGTCCCGGGTCCTATTGCAAGCTTACTATCTGCAAAGCGTCGGTTCTTTCGCTAAAACGCTAATCCTCACGTGGCCTTCGTAATGAGAAATAGTCCATGCTAGGAAGACCGAGGTCGCACATGGGCCGGTCTGTCCAGCTGGAAGTTGGCCGAGGGAGCAGTGTTAAAGAACCTCGGGATGCTTGCGTGCAGAAAGTTGTATGGCTCGCGTTGTATAGGACGGCATCTTGCAGGGGCGAACTGGACCATCAGCTTTCAGGGTCCGCGAGTGATTTCGTTCTGCCTGTAGAAGTCATGCTTGCTCTATTCCCCAAGTAGTTGTCCGCATTCTGTTGTTTTTTTCTGCCCGCTGTTGTACTCGCCTCGTAACATCTTATGCGGAACTTCGCAAAGCATTAGATGTTCCGAAGAGTTTTGTGTTGACATTTTTTGCGTCTGAGCTTATAGCTCTAGTGCTTTCGCTAAATGCCTTTCTTTCTCTGTTCTTTAGACAGGTCTTGCAATTGCCGTTCTTCATCGTAGTGTACGTGACATTCGCGGTGATGCTCTTCATTTCCATATGAATTTTATTGTTTTCTATATACTGCGCTTAGCGACACGCCTTTTTCACTACTGCGACAGTGTATGCCCAAAGATCCGACCAAGTGGGCCGCAGGCTTGGAGGAAAGAAAGAAAGAAAAACCACAGAAAGGCTGTCACAGAAGTAGCCAAGCTTTGATGACGGCAGCTTTGATGTCATTAGGTAGCGTACGGGGGTTTATTAGTCACGTGCCTGCGCTCCTAAGTTCTCATGTTACGTGACGCCATCGCGCAAAAAAATGGTGTTCCCCATCCGCGCGCCATGGCTCTCAGTGGCACTGGCTAACACTCCTAGAGCTGGACATAGGACACATATAAACCTATGTTCGTGGACAGACGGATCGCCGTCGTAGTAGCACAATTAGTAGTGCATCGCACGTCATGCGAAGGTTGTGGGCTCGGTCCCCTTAGGCTACAAGTTATCATTTCGTCCACTTTCGTTTCCTCTTTTCTTCCTTATTTTCTACATTTCTACTTCCACCATAACTAATTATCTGTATCCCTTCATTGGCTTCATTGCCTGCCTGGTTCAAAGGGTTCTGATTAACAAAACGCGACTCCCTCCTGGTTGTCTTCTCTTCGTTCACTCTAATATTAGGCACACATTTCGAATTTTCTCAGATATTCTTTCGTAATGCTGACAGAAATTGTGTGCATTAATTTCGGAACGCATGACGGCAATTATAGGACTGCACTGCTGAAAACTAATTTATGTTAATTCAACTTCAATCTGTTCACTTAAAGGTAGGACAGAATTCAACAGAGCTGTGCTTCCATGAACAACAGGATATTCGAGGAGTCACAATGTTATAAAAAAGCACAGAAGAACCTAGGTTCTTGTGCCCAAAGACATTCACTGCAGATTGCTGGGGCGCATTGTCTTGCGAAACGAGAAACAAGCCGTGTCAGTAAACCTTTTAGTTCCTCACCGCCTTCGGGGCGTAAGTTGCACAATTCTTAAACGCTCACACCGCTCTGAGACTCTACACCCATGCCACGGAGCAAGATAGTGACTCACGTAGAGGTACGCATCACGCATAGGAACGTGCCATAGAAGAAAATACATAGCGTAACAAAAAAATGCCCGCTCTCTCGCAGTAACAAACACTCTATGCAGCTTGTTAAACACGGAAGCTATGAAGATCATATTATTTCTTCTCTCCTGTCTCTAGTTTAGCTCATCTATTTGTCAACGCTTTCTTTTTTCGTGAGTTGGGTGATTTTCTTTGTGTTACCCATCGTCATGTGTTCCTGACTGTACAAAACAACCTGTAAGCCGTTTCAATAGTTCCATGCAGTGCAGAATAAGTCCAGGGCGCGCAAAGCGGCCTTGCGCGTTCGTAGGAAAAGGGCGCCGTAACGACGCAGCCATATTCTCGAAACTGCTTAGCGTTATTTTTTTTTTTCTTATTAGAGTACTATACTAACACGTATGCTGCTGCGGCATCTGTTCTAAGGGTTACTCTTGAGTGGTTGCCGTTAAACTGAGGGGTCCAATTTCCTATGCTTTTAGTTCATAAGTTCTGTTCCACATTGACCGGCCGCCTTCAGTAATGTTACGAGTATGTTGGCGGTTGACTGTCATCTATTCTCAAGAATAGTTCTATGGCGTAAGAGCGGTTTTGTGAACCAACTGAAGTGGGTAGAAAAGAGGGAATGAAATAACTGCCTCCTCCCTATTTCTCTCCGGATCAAGTCAACGCAAGTTTCGAAAGCGAGTTACCTATACTCAATCTCCAAGATGTTCGTATACGCCTTCTACGGCATATTTAGGACACAGTTTTGCCACTTGACCACCTGGGCGTCTCATTCGCTTGTTTACGTCTTCGCTAGCGCACCAATGAGGAGCTAAGTTCTGGATTCACGAAACGCTCTCATTCTGGAATTGCTCATTGGAGGAAGTTTTAACCAGTACTAAGACTGGTTAGCGAAGGCAGTCGGCCATTGGCAAAGGGCACTTACGGGCAAAAATATTTCTGAATTGGGCCGCAGAACGTCAGCTTTTGCCTTCCAGGCACTGTACAGAACAGACGAGCTTAAGCATAGGTCTCCGCGCCGTGTGCCTAGACTTGTAATAAGGCCGACACAAGAGCCGTCGAGGAACAAAACCACCGCGGGCCTTTGTCGCCGCCAACGAGGAGCGTCAGTGGAGCGAAATATGACGACATGTCAAGGCGACTCGTATAACACAGTGGTTCTCAAAGCGCAAGGAACAAAGACGCTATCTTCAAAGTAACGGGCGTGTACCAGGAAGGGCGAAAGAATTTATTACGCCTCTGTGTTTCTCTGTGCAGATAAGAAACTTTCTCTTCCGTAGCTTTGCTCTTCTTGCCTTTACAGCGCACGCCTTATTGAACGGAGAACTGCGAAGGCTTCTTTCCCCGAGATTCGCGTCCAAGATTTAAGCTTAACGCAGAAGACAAGGCGTGAATCTTTGCAGCCGGCAATAACGACGAGCGATGTCAAGTGTCCTAGACTATTGGCTTTAGCGTTAAGGATACCACACATCACTGCTGCTTTTCTTTTTTTAGATATGTTCTCTTGGCTTGCGTGTGTCATCCGTCACTTCCATTTAGTTTCAAAGAAAGTTTGCGACTTTTGATTGAAAAAAAAAAAGACAGCGTAAAGCTCCTTCGAGGTTTCTTTCACTGTTAAACTGTCTAGAGGAAAGCCGCAAAGTGTTTCCGCCCATCTGGATAGCTTTGTAGTTTCCTCAAGGGCGCCAATTTTCGTGGGAGTGGCAATATGAAAGCGAGCGCTAAATACCATTTTCGTTTTATTATTGCCACATGTTACTGCTTCTGTGGTTGAGCATTATAACGCGTTGAAACGAAAACGTCACGAACGAACTAAACGCCGTGAAATTTTCTGCTGTGGGCGCGGTGCATTTCTAAAGTTTGCTTGTTATTCAGAAAGATCGTAACCTTTATCTTTTGCGCAATAGTGATTGAAAGTGATGGTACCTACGACAAAGTCGTCGAAGTTTCAAAAAAAAAAAAGAAAAAAAAAAGAGAGCGCTAAATACTGGAATATAGTAAGGTGGCCGGCTTGACGATTGGCTGAATACCTGTTACTAATTTAAAACGTGCACAAATGAGCTTCGCTCATTGGTGGTTCTGACATCTCGCAGTAATAGAAAAGCGACGAAATAGGTAAAATTCTGAGCTGCTGTTCATGGTAAGCAGGGACGGAGGTCAGCGTCAAAAGGAGCCTTTGGCGCATGTCACAGATATAGAAAGGAAGCCATCTCGGAAGCATTAAGAGGAGCAATGTGACATGAATGGATGGAGCCCGTGGAGGTCACGTATTCCTGTCGCTGCGCGTTTTGTTCACTTACTTGATTAATAGTCCTGACTGAACAGACCGACTATTCCTGAAAGTCAGAGTAGAAATTTCTGTGTGCGTTCGCAAAACCTGGTACTAAATCACTCGCGCGTGTCTGATGGCCTTGCATATAAAGATGTCTCACCCAGCTTGCGTAAGAAGTCAGCCTCTGTCGCCTACTTGATGACACAGCAAGGTGCAGCGTTTTTCTGGGTGGACAGACGGAATGATTTGAAAGTAAGGTGCCTCTGAACCGTAGACGAAGGGAATAAGCGAAGGATATCTACCGTGTCCTACCGACCCTTGCACACTCAGCTAAACTTCATTTTAGCATTTCGTTTCGCCACCAGTTCCTCATCTGTTATTCACATCATGCGCGATTTAGTCGTAGGCTTGTGCTTGCTTGAAAAGTCCAGCTATCTTGTTTTACAATATAAATCTGCCTGTTGACTTCGCTTAACTTTGCGAATTCTCCTTATGTGCGCGTCATTATTACGTATGTCATTGCCTGAAAAATATTCAAGCTTTGCCTGGTAAGAGTTTACACTTGCTTCGTGCCTTCGATGGTCATGAAGTAGGACATGCTGAACTGTTTTTGGAGAGCGCATGGCACATCAGAAATATACCAAATTTCCCTCGCTTGAGGGTTTTAAAATTCACCACTTTCATCTGTTAAAAAATTAAATTATGGGGTTTTACGTGCCAAAACCACTTTCTGATTATGAGGCACGCCGTAGTGGAGGACTCCGGAAATTTCGACCGCCTGGGGTTCTTTAACGTGCACCTAAATCTAAGTACACGGGTGTTTTCGCATTTCGCCCCCATCGAAATGCGGCCGCCGTGGCCGGGATTCGATCCCGCGACCTCGTGCTCAGCAGCCCAACACCATAGCCACTGAGCAACCACGGCGGGTGCTTTCATCTGTTCAACGTTCGCTATAGGCTACTGCCTTATCATCTAGGCAGCCATTCACTAGTCGACTGGTCAGCAAGCCATGCCGTTAAGCAACCGTATGCTATTGAGAATGACTCAAGCTATCGTAAGTTGGATCTGTGTCAGCTGATGGGAGAACAAGAGCCATTTCAGAAAAAAAAAACGCATCGCTGCTAAGAAATGTAAGGAAGACTTTGTAGCGTAACTGCTATAATGCTACCTGTTCTTGTTCTACTTTATTCAGGAAGAAGAAAAATGCAAACACAAGTTTGTACGTTCTGTTAATGCTAATCATGGCAGCCATTCATCGCCACAGCATAAAAACTAAGGCGAAATTAAGTGTGAATTGTTGGTCATTCGCTGCGATAGAGTATGAAGGAGAGTGAGAGAGGGAAAGAAAGGAAAGGCAGGGAGGTTAACCGGAAAAATTCTGGCTTGCTACCCGTCACGTGGGAAAAGGGAGAAACAGATAAAAGGAAGCCAGGGATGTTAACCAGTCAAGCGTCTGGTTTGCTTCCCTGCGCTGGGGTAAGGGAGAAGGGGAATAGAAAGACATCGAATTATAAAGAAGCAGCAAGGAAGAAAGGTGAGTACAGAAACGGGAATCGGCGCGTACAATTAAAGTGGCACAACTCTCGATTACAGTCTATCTCGCAGGCCCCTAGACCGCATGAAGCGAACAAGCAGTCTTTTGCTTTATCGCGCTCGTGCACGGAACGATATTTATTTTTGTAAGTATGCCTATGGCTTCATTTGTACTGACTGCAGGTTCTTTTACTGGTGTGAATCACTCTGTTTCCTGTATTGTTCATCGCAGCGGTGTTGATAACCAAGGCTCGGCTAGCTTCTGCGTCGTTGTGTAGAGTAACATCTACTCGATCAGTAGTGGCTGCTTTTTTTTTTCTCGCTCTTTTAAGGCGAAGTTCTCTTAGCGAATGGTCGCGGACTTTTGTGACCGTGGCTGCTTCTTTTCGCCGAATAGACAGATCCCGTAACAAGAGCGCACAAAACGACTTTCGCTCGAGAGCATTCACGCGCAACGTCAGTTTCCATCAGGCCGTGAACGCTGGAACGAAATAGCGGAAAAAGATATTGGAGAACATTATCCCTGCCTTTTCGCGTCGTACTTTTCTCAGCGTCTTCGCCACTCTTCACTTGACAAACACCACCTCCCACCTTGTGGCGTCCCTGCCTCGACGTCTAACAGTGGGCATTCGCAACGAACTTCTCTTTTTGTTTCATTTAGATTTTAAGTGTTGCAGCACATAAACGTAAACATCGTATATGCGTTAAAGTTGCGACCGATACAGTGCGCAAACATAAACGGTGCATGATGAGAATGCATCATGCACTGAGAATACATCATGCACATCACGATGATGAGTGCACAGATGAGAATAAAAACAAATGTACTCATTGCGTTTGGTTTTATAGCATTTAAGTAACCGCTTCGCGAAAGCGTCGTCTTACCGAGGTTACAAAATGCGCGTTGGACCTGAGTAATTTGTTTGTTTGTTTTTTCAGGACGGCGAAAGCCTATTATTTTCAGTCTGCGAAGTGCTACTAGTACAATTCACGGTAGTCGACTGTGAGGCTTCCTTTTCGTATCTTTCTCCGCCTATTAGAGGACTTCACGGGAAACAAAACTGGCTTCTCGAGCTTTTTTTTTTTTTTTACGCTGTGCCTGTTTTTTTGCGTGAGTCATCATTGTTGTTAATGCAGCAGTTATTCAAATGTGCCAGGCTATACTGAAGAACATTTCTTGCTTGTTTTTGTTCTTTTCTTCCTTTTTTTTTTTTTGCTTGCGAATAGAGAAGCACGTAAATATGGACTTGAACGAGTACTTACGAAGCAGCTGCCGAAATATTCGACATGTCTTGTTCGCCTCTGCTTCGAGAACAAATCATTCAGTAGAGGAAGGTCTCATATGTCGACAATTAGCTAGGCAGATATTAAAGAGCAGTACAAGTAGCACCTAATTATAACTTCACAATATTACGCTAGTTCCAATCTAACCGGTACACTTAGAACCGAGACTCGCAAAAGTTTTCCACATTTAATTACGAGCTAAACGCTTTGGCTGGCACGTTTTGCTAGTAATAACGTCGGGCACGAATTTCGTTTTGTTTTACATCCATTTTAGTGATTTAACGTGCTCTACTGGTCTCTTTTGCCACGACCATTAATGTGACTGCTCACTAGTAAATGCTGAGTGAGCAAGAAGTAAATGCTGGGCCCACTGTCCTGCAGCAACTGCGGTGTGAATGCATCGCCTCTTTTGCCACTGCCCACTTATGTACAGTTTAAATATGTGACGTCCTAGCATTAGCTGCGTGTGCTGACGCAAAAAGCAAACAAAAACTTCCGGTTAAATTTTCCCTATCCCCGAATCGCGTCACCATTTGGTTTAGTGACCAATGAAACAACCTTAAAACCAACACGTACGTGAAACCAACTGTTCGAGGAGCAAGCAATAAAGAAATAAACCAATTGCCGGGCATCACATTGAATTGGTAGGGACCGTCGAGCGTTGCAACGTATCGTATTTCGATGCGCGATGGTCTTACTGATGGCCTCGGACCAGCGAATCCAGAGCAAACTTTGCTTGAAGCGTCGAGGCTTTTTTTTTCCTGTTTGCTGATGATTCTTGAATACCCAAAACTCGAAATCCAATATGTGCCCTCGGAAACTCGGTTGGCCTCGAGGGGGCGTTTCTGATTCCCTTACACTGGCACACTCTCCTGTTTCGCTGAGGAGAACAATGCATTGCGCCTCTCGGGGGAAACATGCGGAGCCAGCCCATACAGAGCCATATTTTCGTATGATCCTTCGCACAAATCTGTGTAAGCTAGGAAAAAAAAAGAAATATACGCGGAATCGGCAATGATGTGACCTCGATGAGAGACCGCGCTGTCGTAACCAATAAATACGCCATCCTCTTCTTCAAACTGCTATGTTTTGCGGAACATTCTGCTCGTAATATTGAGCGGCGTGCTTTCAAATCACAGTTCAGCATTTCTTTTTTTGTTCTTAACCATTTTTTTTAATTTAATGTGAGAGAATGAATATCGATTTCCCGACAGACGGACTGCTGAACTTCTCGATGTTGCTCAGGACGAACTCGATCTGTACCACTTTTAAGGATGGCGGGATTTTCAGAAATTATCTTAAACTGTTCTTTTATTTTTTGTTATTTTCTCTATTTCGTGAATACTACCACGAGCCCTCACCTCTTCTCTTTCTTATTTTTTTTTTTAGTTTAGTTCGACCTTATAACCTTAATGGTGTACCGGTGTATATTTTTATAGCTTTACCAATTCATTTGTTTTCGTCATTACTGAAAAAATGCCTCGCGGAGGACTTTAGAGCCCTAGATTTTCTGTTCGTCATTCTATGGTCTCACGGCGTTAATACTAGCGTTAGCGGTGAAAAAATGCTGATTTGCTTTTCCAACTCTCTAATTCTTCATCTGTTCATTCATAATTCTCACAGGTTACATCTCAGCCAAACTTCAAATAAAGAAGTTTCTACGCAGACGCATAAACACTAAACAGAGCAATGTGATTGACTCGATAACGCACGCTTCAGCTGTAGGGATCCGCAACAGTATTCGCTTGAACTCTAACGCTAATTAAATGTGCTATAATGTCTGCCTCACTTTCCCACTCCACTAACAACCTTCTTTTTGTTTCTTTTTTAGCCTCTGTTATTTTTACCAGCTAATCGCGTAAAGGTTTTGTCTACGAAAAAAAAAAAAAAAGAAAGCCAGCCTCACGTAGTTTGGGCGCCGTATGGGAAGTTATATATGATGGTCGTCGTATCCTCAACCCCAACTTATTTCAGCTCGCCAGAAATACCACATTCATCGTCGCGCGGGAAAAATGAGCGGAAAATAAGCGATTCACAAGAGGTTTTGTTCTAGTGAAACGACCGATGATGAAAGCACGCGTGAAGTCGAGCGAAATGATCGATCCTGAGAACTCGACGTGGCGTTGTCGAGCCATGTCCCCTTCGTGGCTCCTCTATCCGACCTCGTCCCTGCCTTACGCGAGAAGCCGATTACCCTGCATGCGCTCTTTTCGCGAAGCGCTGCTCTGTGTGCTGCTGTCGCGTCGTGTACCCAGCAACCAACAATTTATCTTCGTTCCGAGCTCCGTGGGAGCGCTGGCGCACCGCACTTCCTACGCCAATGTCCTGTTGTTTTGACGGCTCTACAACTGCGCTGCCACACTGCCTGTGATGGTTGTCTTTCTTTTCTTTTTTTTTGCTTAGCCAGTGCAGTGTTTCCTCTAAAGATAATCAAACAAATTGGCACCGCTCGGAAATACACGTTTGCTGAGCTTAACAGGTACTACTGAGGAAGTTCCTTCTTCAATTGGGGAATCGCAGCGCAGACGTGGGCACAAGGACACAAGGAACTAGACGGCACACGAGCGCTCGCTTCTTCTGTCCTTGCGTGTTGTAAAACCCCTAGTGAAAAGTACCTGCCGCTCTGCGTAATACTAAGACTCGTAATACGTGTCCACTGTGGAAACTAGATCGCAATGGAGATAGAGGGGTTTCAGAGAAACGCGTCGTCTGAGAACGCATAGTACGAGACTATTCCACCTAGGCCTAGCCTGCCCGACCATCGAAGTCATCTTCGTTGGAATCACTTGCGTTCACTATCCGTTACGCCACTCGCTATCTCTCCCTCGAGGTTCAGACCTCACTGTCTTGCGACGCCTAAGACCACATTGAGCTGTGTTCATGGCAAATAGCTTGCGCAGCCTGTCTCGACCGCTTTCGCGCGTTGCAGGTGTTGTCACAAGCCTCGCCGGTTCACCTCCGATCTGGACAGCATATTCGTTCTGGGAACCGCAACCTCTCAACTACGCGAATGCATCTCGAAGCATCGCCCCCCTATGTCGGTACCAGCGACACACTCCGCTCGGCCTTGGCTTGCCTGCGTGTTGAACACTTTTTGGAAGCGAGCCCAAGCTGCAGAGAGTACTTCATTCTTATTTCCACTCTACTATACTTCAAGTTGTCTCTCTACCACAGATGAAGAAAATCCCACACATGAAGCAACAAAAATGGCCAATACCTCTATTCTTCTCAATTTGCGATGGTCGGACATGACTGTGCGGAAGTACTCAGATACAACCATACGCAAGGAGGTTGTTTGGTTAACAGTGCCAACGAAGAGGGATGACCGCGAGCAATTGACCAGTTACTGGTGCGAATTTTTATATCCTGAAGGAGAAGGGCCTAGATATTTGCTTGCTGTTTTGATTTTAGCCCGCGGGGCTCAAAATTACTGTAGCTGGTTTGCTGGTTACTTTGTTCATAATAGGACGCGTTAACATAAAAGCTACAGTTAAACAAAATCTGCCTTACTGTTTCGAATTCACCGTAAGATTACGAAATTGACTTCGGTATTACTGCCGAGAGGCAGGCTTCTTCACAAATGTCTCACTTGCATTTTCTTTCTTTTCTTCTTTTTTTTTTTCATCTGACACATATGAAATAATACACATCGAGTATGCCAACACGTTTATAAGCATTCATAATAACTAATCATTAGGTAAACCTATTAATCAGCCCATAATTTTTATTTTCATTATCGAACGATATGCGCATATACACAAGTAAGGCTAATGAACCGAATTTATTATTGAGGCATCAGTCCCAAAACTAACACCGACTTTCGTGGGCAATTTCGCAATCCGTGTACGATAAAATAAAGATAAACAAACTATCAGCAGGTTGGTGACGAGGAGTGAACAGACAAACAACGCACAAATTGAAATAAGTGGCAGTACAATCGGACAACAAACGCGAGACAAAAATAAATTGTTGTGCGGAAGTTGAGGTCTCGGTTTTAGAACAGGCGTTAGGCGATTCGGGGTGAAGCCGAAAGATGCAGTACCTCGAACATGAGGCACTAATTAATAAAGGGAAAATCAGACATCCAGCCGTTCGTAGCAGTTGCTACAAAGGAAACCCATACGGGTTTCTCCAAAGAAAAGCCTCGCAGTTGAAGTTTCCTTTGTAACAACTGGTACGAACGAGTGGATGCCTGATTTTCCCTTTATTAATTATTTCTCTCCACCTTGTGGGTTTCCCCATAACTATTGCGTCAAACTCATGGCTTTGCTTCGAGTTGTTGACAAATTCGATTTCGCCCTGCCATCTGCTAGCCGCCTGGTTAGCTGAGATCAGGTTAGCTCATCTGCTAGCCGCTTGAGCGGCTGCCCCGGACAGGCGGTGGTCCCGGGTTCAAGCCTTGGACAACGACGAATTTTTCTTCAGCTGCGACGCTTTTCTTTCGCGGAACCCGTATCCGTTTCCTTTGTAGCAACTGCTACGAATGAGTGGATGTCTGATTTTCCCTTTATTACTTATTTCTCTGAACCTTGCGGGCTTCCGCAGAACTATTATGCCAAACATGAGGCACTGTATTTACAGGGCACTTATTACACAAGTCAACCAATTACTAGGAAATACAATGACTATGTTCATTGTTTCAAGTGCAAAGTATACTAAATTATCTTAGCAATTTCGCGTATACGTTACAGAGCTTATTTCTCCGTTATTAATTGTTAATGTTTTGTATTTTACACAGGATTGGACAATTCATTCTTTCGAAAGTTGTGTTATGGAGAACACCCAGCCTGGTACCCATTCAACCTAAGCCTTATTCTTTTGTACTCATTTCACCGCGGAGTCGCAGACAATGTAACATTAGCTGCTTGAATTTCAGCGAAAGACTTGCAGTGCACAACAACTAGAGACTGGCGCCTCAGTCCACGCTAACACTGCCTGTACGCCTGAATCCGCCGTCCTTCAATTTCTAAATGTATTATGTAAAAAGGTGAATGCTCGGGATTTAGCTCCATGGAAAGGGTTTAATTATTCTGCCAGTCTTTTATTCCTGTCTTCTAATCTGTGGAGCAGCGTGTCATTTGACCGAGAAGAGGAGAGACAGCACAACGTTGTACAGCTTATAGAGCCTTACTCGTGTGGGTGTCCATCTTCTAGAGGGTTGTATTGCCGGGCACTGCCCTTGACAGAGATGGCCACCATGCTGTGCGTGACGTAACACGTCCCGCATTTTCTGCCGTTCGCTGCAGCAGCAGCGTCTCATGCGAGACGAGCTTAGCAATTACAAAGAACGTCCTCATTGGTATTAGGTTCATGGCCTCTTAAGGCAGGTGTAGGCTTCAACGGAATTGTCGACGGATGGGTGGGATCACATTCATCGGTCACTACGGGGCAGGGATGCTAGACCGTTTCGATGCCATAAGAAAGTGACTACAAGTAGAAGCCAACGGAGATCCTTTCTACGTATTCAAACAGGCTCGTAGGACTTTGGACGGGGCTTCCCTCTGCTGTGTTGCTGTAACCTGAAGCCAAGCTTGTATCTCGTAGCGAACGTGAATGACGGCAGATAATGGACTCCACTGCATTGGTGAATTATTTGTTTTTTTGTTTTTTTCTTTGTTATGTTGACTTCTGTGGTTTTTTTTTTTTTTTCTTGTTCTTCGGAAGTAGAGTTCACAGTTACCGAGACTATTTCTTTTTTGTAAGGAAGCGTCAATTTATAAGAATTAAACGATTCCTATAAACAAATGATAAAGATTATAAGTACCGCCAAACAAAAACGCGTACATTGACTCATCCTGAAACAGTCAGCCATGAGGAAATATCACTGTGATAGCCCGAATTGCAAAAGTACTTGTGCCAGCTGGCGATAAAGTGCAGCCGAGGTGCTTAAACGTTTACAATTCATGCGATTTGAGTAAACGTAGAAACGCCTAAGGACGTATCTGCTAAATAGGCTGATACGTTCGTCATGCATCCAATATAGTTTATTTTTCTCGAGTGAATAGCTGCGTGCTTTATCTAGACAGAGAGTAAGAGTGAGAGACGCATTCTGTAAAGGGCCTTGATGCTGCTTCCTTATATGCACAGCACGCTACTCCAGACGAATGCATGCTGTGTAAGGAATGACCCACTCATATTACTTACACTCATAATCATAGTCATATTCATCCTGGGCAGTACGTTAACCCGGCCCTCAGATATCCGCTGACAAATTTATGGCCCGCTAAATCTCGACTTTCTTGACCTGGAACTTCACCTTGGCCTTTACTTCGACTGTCTCACACTTTCTTTAGTTGCACTGAGCAAAATATACGATATCGAATGAAGCGAACAGTGTTCTTCAACAAGGTGCCCTTCAAGTGCGCAACATCATCATTAGGCGGGAAAGCTAATTTTTACGTATATTCGTCAGCCAAGTTTTATCCTGATATCACCACTCTTTTTTGCACAAGATCTTGTTTCTTTTCCTTTCTCTCTGTTCTAGAACTTTTCTAAGTGCCTATAATCCTTAATTCTAATAGATAATTTCCTCTTTTTTCTCTTTGCATCAATTTGCCTTCTTGTCAAATTTATTCTTACCTGCAGTAATTGTACAAGTTCAATTTTATTTAACCCCTGCTACTAGCCACTGGCCGTAGGCCTGAACATGATTTCTTTATTTTTTTTATTGTTTATCAACAAGAAATAATAAATAGAATTGATTTGAACTGAATTTACTCTTTCTATTCTCTTGCTGAGCCATCCTGCCGTTACTTTTTACATTTGGTGACATTTCGCGAAAATACAGTCAACATGGAGACGGTAAAAGCAAGACAGAAAAAGAAACAGTACGAAGCCCAAGCAACTCGCAGAAGGTACGCGACGCGAACAGAGACCATCGCAAAAACCTTGAATCAATACTTCAGAGTGCAGCCTCTGTGGAAGTAAATAAATGACAGCTGGGCCAGACAGGCGCAAATAATTTTTTTCCCGGATCAGCGGAAGTAATGCGACTGCCTCAGCCTCCATAGAATGAACGGTGGTCCCGCTAGTATGCGCTTCACCCGGCAGGCGGACCCACTACTCGCTCCTTATTATGTTAAACATTCGAGCTCTGTTCCTGAAAAGATTTAGCATAGCGACGAGATGAACCACCGTTCGCGATTTCATGCACTCAATTCATTACTAATCATAATAAAATTATAGTTCAACATGCTTTTTCCTAGCTGCACTGATGGCAAACGTAAGCCTCTCCCCACATATTAACTTTGATCCAATTATCTAGATAGGCAGCATGGTGAACAGAATACTTCAAGGCGAACTCAACAGGGATTCAGTGTTTCAGCGTAATCGTGCACGGTGAGAATGGTGCCCATCCTGTGTAACAAAGAGACGCTCAAGTCTCATGACAGGAACGATGTGCATCTAACGCTGTTTGAGTACACACATTCAGAGAAATCAAGCCCACATTCCACACCGGAAGAGAGAGAGAGAGAGAAAACAAGGGTAGGAAAGGCAGGGAGGTCAACCAGAAGAGCATCCGGTTTGCTACCCTACACTGCGGGTGGGAGAAAGGGGAATATAAAGAGGAAGAGAGGGAGAGAGAATAACAGTTGAAACAGCTTGATTCCCTTTTTTGAGCAAGATCTCGTCCACAATTAGCTCTCTTGGTCGTTCTCTCAAGCTGCTATTTTCTGACAGTGTATCATGCCGTTGTTTTGCAGAATTTCTCTCTCAGTTCCATTCTGCAAATTTCATGTATCCCACCATTTATTTGCTAACTCTGCGTGATATGCTAAATTACATGTCCTCAAATCAGTGGTGAAGCCTTTCTCAATTGAAACCATGTCGCCTATTCACTATTTCTCTCAAATGTCATCTATAATCAATACAAAGACACAAGCGCCCACATCAGACAGCTATGGAGAGAGATAGAGAGAGAAAGAATTGATAAGGGAAAGACATGAAGGTTAACAAGGCTCTCCAATGCTATTCACTGCGTGCTAAGAGGAAGTATTCGAGCTATTAAACAGGGTAGGCTTAGGAGTAAGGATCGACGGCGAATATCTCAGCAACCTTGTGTTTGCAGATGACATTGTTCTGTTCAGCAACACTGGAGACGAGTTACAACAAATGATTGAGGACCTTAACAGAGAGAGCGTAAGTGTGTGGTTGAATATTAATATGCAGAAGACAAATATAATGATGAATTGGCGGGCAAGGGAACAAGAGTTCAAGATCGCCAGTCAGCGTCTAGAGTCTCTGAAGTAGTACATTTATCTAGGTCAATTGTTCACAGGGAACTCTGATCATGAGAAGGAAACTCACAGAAAAATAAAGATGGATTAGACTACATATGGCAGACATTATCAGCTCCTGACTGGAAGCGTAAAATTCTCATTGAAAAGGAAGGTGTACAATAATTGCATTTTACCCATGCTGACATATGGGGCAGAAACTTGGAGACTGACAAAGAAGCTTGAGAACAAGTTAAGAACCACGCAAAAAGCGATGGAACAAAAAATGCTAGGCATAACGTTACGAAACAGAAAGAGAACGGTTTGGATCAGAGAGCAAACGGGCAGGTTATGTAATGCGCAGGTTAGATAACCGGTGTACCATTAGGGTTAAAGAAGGTGTGCCAAGAGAAGCAAAGCGCAGTCGAGAACGGCAGAGGACTAGGTGGGCGATGAAATGAGGAAATTCGCGGGCGCTAGTTGGAATCGGTTGGCGCAGGACATGAGTAATTGGAGATCGCAGGGAGAGGCCTTCGTCCTGCAGTGAACATAGACTGCTGCTGCCTATTATTATTATTATTATTATTATTATTATTATTATTATTATTATTATTATTATTATTATTACTATTATTATTATTATTATTATTATTATTATTATTATTATTATTATTATTATTATTCTTATTATTATTATTATTATTATTATTATTATAGTGGTGGTGGTGATTCCAAAATCTTCGCTAGAACCGGTACATTTTACAGACACAAAATAAAGAGAACATTTAAGATTTCAATTTTGCTAAGGGAAAACCTCAATAATTAATAAGCTCACACAGAGCAACGAATACATACATACATACACACACACACACATACATGCATACATACATACATACATACATACATACATACATACATACATACATACATACATACATACATACATACATACGTACGTACGTACGTACATACGTACGTACATACATACATACATACATACATACATACATACATACATACATACATACATACATACATACATACATACATACATACATACATACATACATACATACATACATACATACATACATACATACATACATACATACATACATACATACATACATACATACATACATACATACATACATACATACATACATACATACATACATACATACATACATACATACATACATACATACATACATACATACATACATACATACATACATACATACATACATACATACATACATACATACATACATACATACATACATACATACATACATACATACATACATACATACATACATACATACATACATACATACATACATACATACATACATACATACATACATACATACATACATACTACAGCAAAGCGCAGAAAAAACACCATCGCGGTCAAATCAATTTAGGTGTTAAGGAACATCAGTCTCCGAAGTGTGTGCTTCATCTTGTTATAAGGATGATGCAGTTTACCAACGTTTTGCCCTCAGGACAAAGAGGACGTTGAAGAGCGTCATCGCGGGGCAGTGAATGAAAGTCTTACTGTGAAGGGCAGCCAGATTTAATTTTTGGAAGGGCGCGGCGCCGCGCCAGACGGGACGGCGCGTCGCCTGGACGTGAAGAGCACGCTAAATTATATACGAAACGCTGTCGGCTGCTCTCAGAGTTCCGCCAGCGGTGTAGCCGTTCTCTCGCGAGGAAAAATTTATTAGTGTTGCTTGATGATGAACGATGAAGCTCTGAGGGCTTGAGCAAGCGTCGAAAGAGGCTGCGTCGGTGCGGAACCTGCGCAATCTGATTACGTGTAAGTGTCGCTAGTGTTGCTAAGACGATCCTCTCGTGATAAAAAGGAAAGTAACGCGGGGTGGTTTTGGCGGTAACATTGCGATGAGTTTAACTGGTAGGCGTCAAGAAAACCCTGACTTTAAGAGGAACGAAGGACGTTTGGCAATCCGTCACGGGGCGTCTCTCTAGGAGGAGGAGTATATTTTAATGATGAGAAAGGAAGAAAGGTCGGCCTGGAGAGTATGTCTCTAGCTTGCTATTCCTCGCTGGGGTAAGGGGAAGTGGGAGATACAGGGAAAGGTAAGTGGCAGGTGGTTAGGATATGGTACAATGCAGGCACGTACGCAGGATTTTTTTTCGGGAGGGGCCCAACCCAAGGTAAAAATTTTTATGCAAATGAGGGGGAGAGTACTTTTACTAGTCAAATCTTAATAATGCCCACCATTCGCCATAAAGACGCGTAAACCTGCAAAAGAGAATTGAAATAACGTTTATCTCACAAGTACGCCTTTGAGATACATCTCTTCTTCACTTGGCAAACAAAGAACCACATCAAATGGACTCGAGTATGAAAGATGCGCAGGAAAAACCTTGCCAAGAACAAGTTAACAAGCGAAAACGCAAAATAAGGATTTATAGTAGCGTTCTTTTGAATTAGCTCTGGAAGAATTGTAGAAAAATGTATATTTGCGGATCAATGACACTTCTTTTGGATTCCTCGTTTACTGCTGTAGCAAGTGCCAAAACCGACACGTGTTGTTATTTGGGAAGTTACGCAAAGATGCGTGGTCCCCTGTCCCGTACAACCGCGTAGAGTGCAGCACGCTGTGGTTCTAGACTTACTGCTCCCACCGCGGAAGGCTAGAAAAACACCCCCATTAGCACAGCAGGGAAGTGGCTACGTCAAGCGGCTCGATTGATAAGTGTAGAAGCGTCATTCAAAACACACGGAATTATTCTCCACTTCCGGTGGCGTTTTCTCTACTTCCATTCTAAATAAAAAGATATTGATCCACAAATATTTTCACAAACAATTTTCACTTTTCCTCCCTGTTTGGCTGTTGCCGTGGCTTTCTCCCTTAGTAGATCGCTTAATTCCTCATCCGCTTGTTACTCTTGTTTCCAGTTGCCAATTTTGCACGAAAAGTGCTGTACAATTAGGGAAAACAAGACGAGGCAACGGGTGAAAGTCATATTGCTTATGGGTTTAACAAGCATTGGAGGGTCTGATGATGGACGCTGTTTCGAAATATTTTATTTTCCACCTTATCTAACCCATATCGCGGATATATGGTTCCGAGGATCTGCCAGCGTCGCGGCGAGCCGTCACTTGAGGAAATAATGAAACAAAAGGAGAAGGCCACCGCTCGTTCCACGAGCATACAGCCCAGATGTCTATGAACCGAATACATTTCCTGGCCCCTGGATCAGTCTAAATAAGGAAGGTTGAACTAACGAAGCAACAGAGATGCGCCTGATCGTTGAATAGATGGTCAGATAAAAATTGTGTTGGGCATTATAAATAAAATAAAATATTACAATGAAAACAATAAACTACACTCTGCCTGCTGCAACATATGGTGAAAATTGAATTCATTTTGAGTTAATCACGCGGGCACCGAATGGATGCGAAAACAGGTCGCGACACCCCAGGAGATGCCGATAACTACCGCCATCCAAAAGGAGTGAAAAAATTGACAACCATTCCACTGTGTGAAGATGGAATGGCAGCGAAAGCTGACGACAGTCAAATCTCTCAAACGAAAAGCAAAATGTTTCACCTCCGTTGCGGGTCGGCCTGAAGACAGTGCAATATCGGGCCGACCCGCGGCGGAAGTCAAGCAGGCGTTAGGCCCCCCGCATACGTGATCAATCCCGAAAGTAGTGCAACGCTGGGCCAATCCGCGGCAAAGGTGAAGCAGGCGTTAAGCGCTCCCCACACGTAGGCCAATTCCAAAGATATTGCAATACCAGGCCCACCCCCGGCGGAGGTGAAGCAGGCGTTAAGCGCTCGCCATACGTGGATCGATCCCGAAGGTAGTGAAATGCCGGGCCCACCCTCGGCGGAGGTGAAGCAGGCATTAAGAACTCCCCATACGTAGGCCGATTCCAAAGATATTGCAATACCAGGCCCACCCCCGGCGGAGGTGAAGCAGGCGTTAAGCGCTCACCATACGTGGGTCGATCCCGAAGGTTGTGAAATGCCAGGCCCACCCTCGGCGGAGGTGAAGCAGGCGTCAAGTGCTCCCCATACGTGGGTCCGTCCCGAAGGTATTGCAATGCCGGACCGAACCACGGTGAAGATGAAGCAGGCATTAAGAACTCCCCATACGTTTGTCCATCCCGAAAATAGTGCAATGCCGGGCCGACCAGCGGTGGAGGTGAATCAGGCCCTAAGCACTCCCCATACGCGGGCCCGTGCCGAAGACTCCGAAGGGCGCGTTGTAGGTTCCCGAGTCAATAATGGTATGTGCCATTGATCTTGGACCCTTTTTCACTATCACCAGGATCGGCCCACATGATGATTTGTTCTGTTAACAGAAGCCGAAAAAAACTACAGAAGTGAGTTAGTTATACATTGCTTTCGCTGTAAAGGGCAACAAAATGTTGACGGCCAAGTAGATTGATTTGTCGGCGCTTTAGGAATATGCGTGAGGAGTGGTGGCGTGGGTGGACAGGGGGGGGGGGGGGGGGTTAAGCCGCTTAATTTCGGGGGGGGCCCGGGCCCCCCCGGGCCCCCCCTTGGGTACGTGCCTGGTACAATGAAATACTATATACATGTCCGATACGCGGATGTGCACTTAAACGAAACACACGCACGAAAAATCTTCTCCACACAAAAAGTTATCGCGCAAAGGCATTTCGCACTGTATTCACGTCTCACAGGTCCTACAGACTACCGTCTAAGCCAGTCCCGCATAGAAAGTTTAAGAGTGACTTTATGGTGCGTTGGGCTTGGTCCACTCTTCTCCACGTGCATAAAATCTTCCGAAAAGAGGCGAGAGTCCAAGCAGTCAGCACTACACTAAGGTGTCCTTCGCTCGGCCACATATTTAGGGCGCACGCAAAGTATGTGAGCTATTGTCTCGGAAGTTTGACGGATCCTACAGTTGGGGTCCCGTTCTCGTCCAGTGTTGTGAAGGTATCGGTGAGTGTACGCCGCACCCAGCCATAATCGATGTATGAGTGTTTCCTGGCCTCTCCGCAACCGAAGTGGAAGCTGGAATCGCAAACCAGCGTCAAGCATATGGAGGCGCTCTTGCTGGTGTTCGGGGTTGTCCAATTGTCACGCCATAGAGGTTTTGATAGAGTTATGTAGCTAGGCGTTGATGTCATACCGGCAAAAATTAAGTTTTATAACCTTCCCGTAAGTGTGTGCCTCTTTTGCCTCCGGGTCAGCCTGTTCATCTTCAGCTATTTCACAATGGCTAGGAATCCACTGCAGCACGAACGTATGCCCGGGTTGAGACGTCTCAGCAAGCAGCACCATGATGTCTTAAAGCAGAGGACGATATACGGTTCTGTAATTGATATAATTGCTTATGAGTTGCAGCACCGGTGTTGAGTCGCAGAACACTGTCCATTTCTTGAGGCTTTGTTGAAGTATGCAGCGGATTGCTTCTCGAATGCCGGTCAACTCAGCTGCTGTTGACGATGTTCTCTGTCCTAGCTTCGACCGTTGCTTGATCCCTATTCCAGGTACCGGATAAGCTGCCGCGGAAGAGGTCTGTGTTACAGAACCATCTGCATAAGCATGTTCCGTATAACCGTACATGTAAGCAATGTAGGATGACGCGAAATGATTGAGCCGAGCAATCGACCTTTTTGACTTCTTCGTTATTCCGGGGATTGAGAGTCTCACCGTTGGCTTTGCCATCGTCCAGAGTGGAACTTCCGGTATGTCATACAGTGCGAAGGGCCACGGCAGTACATCTTGTTGCAACAACATATTCTCTGAGTAGGTGGCGTTGGGCCGTAGGCTTGTGACGTCTGTTAGTGGATGATCAATTTGCTTAGTGAGTAGCCTTAGATGCACTCGCAATGGCTTACGTTGCAGATAAATTCGAGCTGGGCATGCGCGTGCCTCTGCAATAGTGCCTTCCCTGCGCCGATTATCATTACTTCGTCATACCGAAGAAAGATTTGAGAAACGAGGGCAGCTCGGCTTGCAATCGAGCCTCAGACATAAAGCTAGCGCACTGAGCAACTGTGCGAACATCGCCCCTTTTTTGCCAACAAAAACATTGCATGCAAGTAGCGGGTGCACCATTAGTACTAGCTATAGACAGTTTTAATTGAGGAGATGGCCTCAAGACCTGTGACAGGATGGGCCAAATATATCGCCAGGCTCACCTCCTCACAGCAAGGCGTCCAGACCGGCATGTCAGATGTGAACGAGGAGTGCGTGAAACGAGGGCCCGTTCAATCTTGTCTGCAAGCCGGTTTAGTTTTGCACGGTGACATTGGCTTGGTCGAAATCACGCTGGCTAAAACTTGTGCTAGTTTGGCAAGCCTACAGCAGGTGTGACGCGTCCAGGGGCTGCACATCGCGATGGCAGAAAGGGCAGCTAACCGTAAATTACTTTGATTCAGCAGCACTGCTGTGTCGCCTCCTGTTTTCTTCAACGTTAATATTCGGGTGACACGTACACAAATTTTGCGTAGCATCCCATCATCTTTTATGGTCAATGTACGACGGATTAACAGAGAGCGCGGAGGAATTGGGGCACTAAGAGCGGAGTTGTGTAATGCCTAAGCGGTTGCGGCACACGCTACGAGAGATAATTTAATTGGGAACCGGCGCTGCGGGGCTAATACCTTAAGCAATTCCAGAAGCAGAACAGGCGAGATAAAGGATGAAAGAAGGAGGAAAATGGACGCGTTTATGCAACACGTGTTGTCCACGTGCCATTGCAAAAGTCTTCTCGCTTTAAAACTGCGCTCAGTGAACATTTTTGAGAGTAGTAACGGCGTAGCGGTCGCGGAGTATCTCCCACGACTTTCCGTCTTTTTATGTTTGTGTGAGATTTCTTGTTTGATAAGAAGTCGCGCACAGCGTTTGTTTGGCAATTACGAGACCGTTGAACATCTAATGAGAGGGCAGAAAAAGCTTACGGAAGTAGTCAGACTCTGCGAAATCTTGACTGAAATACGCTTAATGCCACTCATATATGCATCACTTCCTCATCAGTAGTCACTTCTCAAGTACGAACAACTTAAAATAATATGACAGGCGCTCGTTGAATGCATGTCGGCATTGTGAGCCGGCGTTCGCGCTTCCAACTTGCCACGCCTTGAAAAGGACAAGTCCACTTGACGAAACATCGGCTCCTGCTTTCATCTTTTTCTTGTTTATTTCATGGTTCTGAATTTCGATCTCCCGCATTGTCCGTGCCTTCCCAATGCCGCCTATGTCGCCAATGAGCATATATCGCCTTGAAAAAGACAAGTCCACTTCACAAAACGTCGGCTCGAGCTTTCGTCTTGTTCTCGTTTATTTCACCGTCTTGAATTTTCATCTCCCACATTCCCCGTGCTTTCTCAATCCCGCCTATGTCGCCAATGAGCATATGTCGCCTTGAAAAAGACAAGTCCATTTGAAAAAACATTGGCTCCTGCTTTCATCCTGCTTTCATTTAGTTCATCGTCTCGAACTTCCATCTCCGGCATTCCCCGTGTTCTCCTTGGATTTCGACAAGTAACGCATCTCAAAAACGATGTGTCAGGTTAACTATACGAGCAAAGGCAGGCGTAGGAGCTCGCTTGCCAACAATCTCGGCAACCTTTATTTAGAGTGAGTGACCGAACTTCGTACGGAGGGGCATTTCCACCGAGGTCAATGACAGGGAGATTCGTGCAACGAGCGCCACCATACAATAAACAGTTGGTAGAAAAACTCCTGTTGCAAAGCAGTATAAACAAGGAGCAAGCACCCGCGTGATGCGTTCCGCAGTGGCGATTTTCTGGCGACAGGAGCCTCTTTTCGATCCTTAATTGCCGCCACTGCAGCATAGTCCTCTCATCGCGTGTGCTGAAGACGTGTTATGGGTTTCGCAGAAACAAAACAACTCACCATTTCTTATCTTTTCATTGCTTCGTATGATGTCATTTTTTTTTCGGAATTGTTAAATCCTAATATTTGGAATTCTAGGAAAGCGAGAGAGAGAGAGAGACAAAGGGGGAGGAAAGACAGAGAGGTTAGCCAGTGTAAGTACCGGCTGGCTACCCTGTGCTGGAAAAAGGGGTAAAGGGAATAAACGGATAAAGAAGAATAAAAAAAGAAACAAACAGAAAAATTCACACACTAACGCGATGCTACGCGCTACAGCATTCAAAGACACTCGCACAATTCGCATGTGCTTAAAAAGTTCAACGAAGCCCTTAAGGCCTTGAGTGCCGAAGCCCGTCTGGACCAGTGTCATAGAACTTTTTCTTGTTTGAAGGGGCGATTGTCCAGTTTTTCGAGCGTGGTCACGAGCACTTTTCTTTGCACATTGTACCGGGATCAGTCACAGAGGAGGTGCGATCGTCTCCTCGCAACCGCAGGTGTCGCAAGTAGTGCTGTCGGCCATTCCAATGCGGAAGGAATAGGAGTTCGTGAATGCCATGCCGAGCCACAGGCGGCACGGAAGTGTTGCTTCTACTCGTAGTAACCCTTGTGGTAGACGGAGTTGCAGACGTGGATTCAATCTCTGGAGACGTGCGTTCGTGAATTCACTGGTGTTCCACAGATTCTGCGTAAGCTCGCGTGCGAGGGAGCGAAGACTTGTGGCTGCATCTGTCCTTGACAGTGGTATTGGCATAATATGGGCACCATCATGGGCCGATTGGGCAGCGCCATCCGCATTGTGATTTCCCGAAATTCCGCAGTGACCCGGTATCCACTGGTAGATGATGTTGTGCCCCTTGTCGATTGTGTGATGGTGGAATAGATGGATATCTGTGACTAATTGCGCATTATATCCGTGGTTGAAAAGAGACATCAGACACTGGAGAGCTGCTTTCGAGGCACAAAATATGGGCTGTGATGATTATTGACCAATAAACTCCACTGCAGCACGGATAGCTGCGAGTTGTGCAGCCGTCGAAGACGCAATGTGAGACGTCTTGATTTTAGCGAAAATAACGGCTTGTGTTTACCGTGGCAAACGTCCACTGTAATGTGTCAGCAGTGAAGCCGTGGAGTGATCTAAATTATTATTGACTACGTGGCCGTTCTGACATAAGCAGTGTACGAGTGTACCTGCGTTTCGAAATTTCAAAAATTCATCCACTGGGGTCTATATTTGTTTCTGCGACTTCTGAATAATAGAAGTGCCTAGCCACTGAACTACCCCAACGAGTACCTTAAGGAGTTGCCAAGAACACATTATTCTTTTTTGTGTGTGTGTGTGACCACGTTTCACGAGACTATCGCTGTTATCGAGTATCGTTCCAGACAAGGCAGAAAATTCTCTAACGTTGTCTTGGATTTTGTAGCGAAGTAGTCTCTTCTAATCTGTGGCACACGACAGAATACTAGTGTACATTCTCGAACGTAGTTGAGTTGAGTTGAGTTGAGTTGTTGTAGGCTACTGGTGGGATTAGCCTTGCAGTTGCTGCCGGCAATTGCGCCACCGTAGCGACACTTAAAATAAATAAATCACATAATCAAACACAGACCTCACAATTACAAATGGTCACTCCTCAGTTCACCATGCGGAGGCCAAATCCGTGTCCTGTAGGTAATTTAAAAGAAGGCGAGAGACCTCCTTCCTACACAACCGGTTACCGCGCGGAAAAACAATGTCCTCAAGAGAGCTGTGAGGAACTCCTGTCTTCTTGAGGGACCCGAATAACACCCTCCTTTCCGCGTTATACACAGTACAGCACATTAGGTAATGTTCTATGTCACCGCACAAACCACACGTTGAACATAATGGTGATAGCGCCAGGCCAGTCTTATACATCCACGCAGGGGTACGAGCAGAGCCCGTGCGAATGCGGAGCAGTAAGGTGGCTTGGTGTCTTTTGAGACCCTTGATCACACATGGCTTGTGAGGTGAGCTCCACAAAGAACTGAAGTGGCACAACACCGCTTCTCTGAAGAGTCTGTTGTCGTCTTGAGGCACTCTTCTCAATGGATTCCCAGACAGCGCTGTCCGCCATCTCGTTGCCTATCATACATATGTGCGAGGGCACCCATTGGAAACGTATGGAGAAGCCTTTGATATGGAGATTGTGCACCGAGCGTAGGGAGCTAAGACATAAGGCATCAATGGGAACCCGTGCTCTAACCTTTGAAGGGCAGATTTTGAATCTGTAATAATGACAACAGGTTGAGGCGTACAAAACCGTAGTTTCTTTAGAGCTGCCTCAATGGCAACGCTTTCAGCCGTTGTGGAGGACACAACTGCAGTGAAGCGAACAGACCAATCATACTTCAAAGAGGGAATGTGAAAAGCAGCTGCACTAGATCCTTTGACCTTGTCCACAGAGCCATCAGTAAAGATTTGAAGACGACGAGCATATTCAGTCTCAAGATGTTCCAGTACCAGCGAACGCGTTGCCGCCTGAGGATAACTCCGCTTAGCGCGTACTTGAGGAATTGTCAACGAACAATAGAGGCTCGCGACGCAAGCACCCCCAATTACGCTGTAATGTATGACGAGCCATGCATAATAGCGAACACACATGACCCACGGTTTACATTTTAATGACCGACGACTCTGCTTAGAGCAATAATTGTGCGTTAAGTGTTCGCTATTTCTTTTTTTCAAAGCGCAATTGTCCCAAATAAAATTTAGATAGTTACCTAACTTTTCGACCGTGTTTCCTTGTTCAATGTCACTACCACAGGACAATAAATAGCCGATCTGAAGAATACCTCCACGAAGGTAATGTGTTCTGAAATGAATGTAACTTAGAGATCAATTTCGTGTAGCATCTCCCCCCTCCCTTTATTGTATTTTGATTCTTGGAAGAAGGAGCGTGTTTTTCTCAATCAAAATGTACGCTGTTAGAGAACTGGAGATAGACATGAGATTTGTTGCGCCTAATATGCCGACCGATCAACTCAATAAAAATGTTCGTTAAAAATTTCTTTGACAGCGAGGTTTTGAACAGAAGAGGCGCTTCTTCAACGAGAAATGGTGCACATTGTGCAAGGAACAATAATAATAAGAAAAACAATTCGTAAATTAGGAACATTGACACGGCTTTGAAGATAATGAGGATGCTCGCAAAGGAACCGCGAGTTAAAGAGCAACCAGAAACCGAAATCAAAAGTAGGTAAAATTCAACAAGGTTCAATTTCCGTAAGTGACATTGCCAAATCTTCCGCGGCCCTCGCAAGCGCCAGAAGTCTTCCAGTGGCCATAAAGAGCAAGAAGTTGAGGCAGGGGGTCTGTGTAGGAAAGATGAAAAAAAAAACGTAACATCGAAAGTAGTCGCAAAAATGGTGAACTGGAGCAAATACACAAAACTGAGGTGATTAACGTTAAAAGAAAAAAAAAGGAAGTATGAGAAATGTAGCGACTATAACATGTACGCAAAGACGTCGCTCGATTACTTTCGGCTGATATTTTGAGACTAATAACAGGGAAGCCAAGAGCCGGATATGAAAGACGCTCCCCATTCCTCGAGGCCGTTCTGAGAAGAAAACATCCCGCGCTGTGAATGCGCTCGCTGAGACAATGCCTGGTAGATTGACAGAATCACGCCACGGTCAATCGATCGCCGCCTTCAAGAAGCCCCTCGCGGACACTCTCCTCTACACCGCCCTTTCGTTTAAAGCAAGGCCTGTGCGCTTGCGCAATATTTTGTCCCGTGCCCAGTGGCCGGATAAGCAATGCGCCCAAGTCCTTTAACTTTCTCACTTCTCATGTCATCTTTGCCCATTTTTTTTCAGTGGGTGCCACTCACTTCTGCTTGCTTACACGAGAGCTAAACTCAACACTCCACAGAATGCGTGTCCTGTGGATTGCGTGCAACGGGATCACGCAGACGCGGTCACACCATTTTTTTCAGGCTTTGTCATGAACGCTGGCTTCCCAGTTGATGCGCTTGAACGGTGCAGCCTTTCGCACACCGGAAGAAGGTCGGTCTTTAGCGTCAGCGACGAGGGCTCTGCTGACGATGAACTTTACAACAGCGGCAAAGCTGGAATGGCCCAAGTAAATAGTGTATTATCCTGTGTTCTTGACTGTCTGCCCTTTCAAGAACGACACTAAAATAGACTCCTCTTTTGTCGTACCACGGGTGTGCATTATCATTTTTGGACCGTAGATAGCCCTTTAATGTTTGATGTCGGAAGGGCTGTTGGCCTTTCACTTTGACAAATCTGACGTCCCGGTGTTCTTTTTTTTTCTGGGCTGTGAGGTACCAAAACCACGCTTTGATTATAAGGCCGCAGGAGGAGACTGCAGATTAATTTTGACCACCAGGGGATTTGGAACGTGCTCCCAATACACTGCACACGGGTGTTCTTGCATTTCGACCTCTACGAAACGCGGCCGCCGTAACTGGGGTTTGATCTCGCCACCTGGTGCTTTGAAGCGCAACTCCATAGCCGCCAAGCCACCGCGGTGGGTCTTGGTGTTCCTTAAAAGAATGGCTTACATTCAGTCAGTTTAACATGCTCAGAGGCGGTTGGAAGCTCTTACGTGACATTACTAACGGCGTTTATGTAATTGTAATCCGTATTAACGTTTTTACAGTGATCCACACTTCTTATGTGTCTTCTTTTGCATAGCATCGACTGTAAGTTTAGTTGAGTGCAGAAAATCAGCTTTGCAGAAATCCGCAAGTGGAAGAAACGTAATGATAGGAAAACTATCGTCCACCCGACTGTCGCACGAAGCCATGGAGAAATCTACAGAGATTTTTCAGAAGGAATAAAAGCATCGCAGATGAAGGAAAATTTGTCCTATAGTCAGGTGATTGAACATGGGATTCACTTCTTTTGAGGCTGGTAGCTTTAAAATCTGAGCTAACCAGGAGGCTGACATATTGCAGCACGATAACGAAATGATCGACAACTCGAAGCAAAGGGTAACTGGATATGGCAAATCAGTTCTCCAGAAGCCTGCAAAGAAAGTGGATGAAGGTTTATGAAAGAGAAAATTGTCAGCCAATCAACTGCAGCACGAAGCTACATGGTGAGCTCTACAAATCAAGAGACACAGTCGGGTGGATGACAATTTTCCCTTTTGATATATTGACGCCTGCTGGTAGATCATCACTACTGATTTATATTATTTTCTTAATTTAGCTACCTTGGCGAAGAGTATAACTTCCTTATTTGGGTTTATTGGCCTCTAATTTTACCAAAATGAACAGCAGACAAAATATTAAGCCAGAATTCAAGCCTTCTAAAAATTTCTGGCCGGAAACGTGGTTTCGGGGAAAGAGTAGGTAATTGCCGCTGGGCGCACAAAGAATACCGTGTGCCTAAGGTTCCATTATAAGCAAAGAATCCACCGCAGGTCATGGAACGGCTCTGGACGTAGCCATCCCCATATCTTGAAAGCTAAAGGAAAGATCAAATTAAATATGCTCTTATGAGAATTCTGGACTGAGCCATTTCACTTCTCTATTTTCTGCTATTGTGATGTGCACTTGCACGTGATTTACGTTAGCTTAGCATTGGGAAATTTTATGCGTACCTTCTTCATCGAGATTAGGCTGTCGCAGGACCGGTCATTACTCAAAGCACAGCAATCCTTCCCTGTAATTTTTTTTTCATTTTATTTGCTGCTCATTTGCACGATACATTGCAAGTACAAGTAAAACATTACTTTCGGTGAGAAAGTGGGGATAACACGCATCTCTCGAAAAAATTAGAAAGACAAGGAGCGACGGGGAATGAGAAAGAATTGTTCACGTGCGTGTTGGATCTATTACGTGACGATAGATCAAAATGTAAGTATGGGGTGTACAACCAATCGAAACCTTAACATCGCTACAACGAATGACGAACTTGAACAAAAGATAGTATCTTTGTAGTCTTCTATCGCAGCACTGATAAACATGTTCATGATGTTCGAAGACTCATCCAACTCCTTGCTATCGCCTTCCTTTGGTGCCTGGCTAGGTGCGTGGCCTCGAACGTATGCAGTGTACTGCTGGCACAAAAGGCACAAAATTACTGCTGCCGCATTAAAGGTGCACCAGTCTAAATGAAGACCTGTAACAAGCTCAATGAAAAATTCTTCAGGGCATGCATGTGTGAGCATTGTGACTTTTCCTCTCCTTCTAGCTTTATAATCCTTTTCATCTTCCACTGTTCCGCCTAGCCAACCGGACTCGGCCTTCTTAAGCTGCAGGCCTTTGCCTTTATCTGTCTGTCTGTCTGTCTGTCTGTCTGTCTGTCTGTCTGTCTGTCTGTCTGTCTGTCTGTCTGTCTGTCTGTCCGTCCGTCCGTCCGTCCGTCCGTCCGTCCGTCCGTCCGTCCGTCCGTCCGTCCGTCCGTCCGTCCGTCCGTCCGTCCGTCCGTCCGTCCGTCCGTCCGTCCGTCCGTCCGTCCGTCCGTCCGTCCGTCCGTCCGTCTGCCCGTCTGTCGGTCCATCCGTCTGTCTGCCTGTCTGTCGGTCCATCCGTCTGTCTGTCCGACCATCCTTGGGTCCGTCCTTCTGTCTGTCTGTCGGTCCGTCCGTCTGCCTGTCTGTTGGTCCATCCTTTCGTCTGTCTGTCTGTCTGTCTGTCTGTCTGTCTGTCTGTCTGTCTGTCTGTCTGTCTGTCTGTCTGTCTGTCTGTCTGTCTGTCTGTCTGTCTGTCTGTCTGTCTGTCTGTCTGTCTGTCTGTCTGTCGGTCCGTCCGTCCGTCCGTCCGTCCGTCCGTCCGCGAGAAACAAAAATAATATCAAAGAAATCAAAGCATAGCGCAAAGACATGATTGCACCCACCTGAGGATCAATTTAGCAGCCATGTTGATAGGCTCTTTGTATCTTAATACCGCACCATTGTTATCATTTCAGACTCTCTCGCGTTTCCTCGCACTTCAATTTACAGGAGAAACGCTGCAGTACGAGTAAAAGCTATCAAAGCTGCTGTCGACTTGGCAGTGGACTAGCAACCTCACGGTGTCATTAAGAGAAATCCGCTTAACGAAGCTCCTGCGGCAAATCAACTGAACAAGCACTTCGCGTGTTTTCCAGGGCGAAATACTAAGTTTTCATTTTAGGTTCCTCAAAAAAAAAAGAGTGTGCCACTTCTAGTGTGAAAGGAAAGTAACTACAAACATAGGCATCTCCAAGATCAAGATTCAAAGTGAAGAGCCCGGTTTCGCCATCAGAAGAAACCAATAGCAAAAAAGAATAATAAGCAGGAAGGAATGGGAGTGCTACAGATAGGCACGGTGTTGATGAAATTTCACTGTAGTTCATTTTTATTGATACTGTTATTTTTGTGATCAAAGGCGCGGAAGCGGGATTTGCAGTTGTACACAAGGTAATCGAAATATCAGGCACCATTAGGTTCAACTTAACTCCGACAATTAATTTATTTCTCTTTGATTTATTATTAAGGTGGTTCACCGCCTTCCTTTTTAAGTACCTCCTTTCGGAAGTTGTTTTGTAAGTTGCGACACATAGATACCATAAAACTTAGGAAGATCTTCTACAATACTAAAAAAGTTCACAGGAAACTGCATGAACAGTGCGTTAACAAAAGAAGCGATCGTGTCATTTTGCAGATCTCGCACGTGTTCAATTGCGATTCACGCTTCGTAAATAATATCAGGTAAATTGTGGCTAGAAAACTATTTGTTACCTCTAGTCATAAGACAGACGAAGCCCAAATTAAGCTCTTTAATTACTATCGTTTCAATGTCCTTTGTTAATCCCACCTTATACACGAAAACAAATATGCGCCTGAAACGCACAAGAAGGACCTTGTCAACGTCTACGCGATATATTTTCCAGGCGACCTAAATCATCCTCTAACCAAAACGACAGCGGAGCGTTTTTTTTTCATTACTGCATTTGCCGTGAGGCCAGTCTTCTTCATCTTGTGGGTGTCTTTGGCCCCTTCCCAAATACCCTCCACAGAAAGCTTTTCCTCCCAGCTCTGTCGTCAAACAGAAAAGCGTGCTTTACAGACGCCCGGGCAAATGGCCGTCTTGTTGCGTTTACCGCATTTTCTTTGCCTTTAGAGTGCCATCTCGAGATCATTCAAAAAAATTTGGATAACGACTAAAAAAGTACAGTGGTTATATACACAAGCTTGTAAAGCATAAGAGCACAATGACGCCGAGAACAGCAAAGGGACATAAAGAAATGCAATTCAATTTTTCTTTGCCAAACTTTCAGGTTTATCGAACAAAGTGCACAGGAGTCAGCGCTTTCTTTCTTTTTGCATGTCTTAAGTATAGAAACAGTTACTACTTGAAGAGAAGAGAAAACGTGAGCGTAAAACTAACATAAGAAGAGACTATCGAAAGTCTTACCTGTCACCGCTTTCTGCGAGTGCAGTGATCGTCATGTGCGCCAGCCGCAAGGACAAGTGGCATTTGGAATGTTCCAGTCAACTATCTCATACCCGATTGCTCACAAAAACTTCTTCAAAGTTCACAACAACAGTTTCCAGGTGTCAAAACTCCCAATGTTGGTTCTGTTCGACGTACATAAACTCTAAAGCCGCTCGAATCGGCAATAATGCCGAGCGCGTTAAGATCGCTCTTTCACGCCACGCCGCAGTTCACTCGAAGCTCAACAAGTAGGTTGTCTCAAAGTTTGCCGGCGAATTTTCGGAGCAGACGAGAATGCCTTGAGGTTGTCCTCGCAGATCACGCGAGTACTGTCTTGATGCCGGTACACTAACTGGCGTGATTGTGCAGGCAGCAACATAGAACAAACGTGGCGAACCTTTTCTTGAAACTGTAGCACACAAACCACACACTTAAGTTTAAAAACCACGATGTCTGTGCTGGAAAGTCAGTCACCGGTTCTCTTCGACTTTGGCGAGTAAAGGTTGAGATGCGTAGCTTTCGGCCCCACTTTCATAAAACCTCGCATGAGAAAACAGACGTTGAAGTTCCATGTAGTCGCCTTCGCTTCGCTCGGTCCGAACGCGGTTAGAAAAGTGATCTGTACCCGAGTGCATTTCTTATACGTCCCGGACCCTCTCCCGTCCCGAGATGGATCAGAGAGCGACCCGTTGCCGGGGTGACGCGTCCCGTGTCCAGCGTTGCTGGTAGAAAAGCCGACCGGCTCCCTGGCCCCATCTTTCGGAGCCAAAGGAAAGCATGCGCAGATCGCGGTGGTTTGAAGCTCCCTTTGTTGTCTCTTTCTTTATTCTTTATACGGCTCGTTCGCTGTCTAAAACACCTATTATTCTTTTTTCTAATAGTCGCCTCTAGTGTTTTCTTCCTCTTTGTCAACCCCCACCTATCCTCGACACGCTGTTTGTGTGCGTGCTAGTTTCCTTGTAGCTTGCTCTAAAAAGAATCACCTGCAGTGTAGTGCTTGTAGAGAAGGGTAAACGCTTCGCTAAGAGTAGATCATCCTTCTTAGCGAATTGGGAGAAGCTTTGCAGTACAAGGGGCTCATTGCCTGTCGCTGATGCCTCGTCGCATCTAATCTGAGCACTTCTGCCTCATCCTCTAGAAAAGAAAGAGGGGAGCGAGTAGGGTACGCTTATTTCTTGTTCTTTATCATAGTTCAAGCACTATCAGAGAAACGTCGTTCATGATGTGCACGCATATAAAGCTATATATTTGGTGCAGGAATAATGAAACAAGGAAGATTTCCGGTTATGCTATATTAATATCGCACACACGCAGATGCTGCCGCAAAGCCAACAGCGCTGTCCTGCTTCAACAACGAATTAGAAGCAGACATTTAAATGAGGCGCACTTGTCTCGTCATGTAATTAGCCCAATATTCGCTCTTTTCTTTTTCTATCCGCAAAAAAATTGTAAGCAGCAGAAAGGAAATATCGTAAAAACGTCCGAGGGGAAATTTTTTTCACGTATATCCCATTCGCACATATACTTATATTTCTCCAGTCGTTTAACCTCTCGTAGTCTTTCATTCTGCCTGCTTGCCTGTACGTCCGTCCGTCCGTCCATCAGTCTGGCTGTCGGTCTGTCTGTCTGTCGATCCATCCATCCATCCATCCGTCTGTCTGTCTGTCTGTCTGTCTGTCTGTCTGTCTGTCTGTCCGTCCGTCCGTCCGTCCGTCCGTCCGTCCGTCCGTCCGTCCGTCCGTCCGTCCGTCCGTCCGTCCGTCCGTCTGTCTGTCTGTCTGTCTGTCTGTCTGTCTGTCTGTCTGTCTGTCTGTCTGTCTGTCTGTCTGTCTGTCTGTCTGTCTGTCTGTCTGTCTGTCTGTCTGTCTGTCTGTCTGTCTGTCTGTCTGTCTGTCTGTCTGTCTGTCTGTCTGTCTGTCCGTCCGTCCGTCCGTCCGTCCGTCCGTCCGTCCGTCCGTCCGTCCGTCCGTCCGTCCGTCCGTCCGTCCGTCCGTCCGTCCGTCCGTCCGTCCGTCCGTCCGTCCGTCCGTCCGTCCGTCCGTCTGCCTGTCTGTCTGTCTGTCTGTCGGTCCGTCCTTCCGTCCGTCCGTCTGTCTGTCTTTCTGTCTGTCTGTCTGTCTGTCTGTCTGTCTGTCTGTCTGTCTGTCTGTCTGTCGGTGTTTTTATGCCCCTCGCTGCGCCCGACAACCCCTTTCATTCCACTAGCTCTCTTTCGATGCGCATTGCGATGGCAGTTCAAGTGCGCTTTCCCAAAACGGCCTATTACTAAATAGGATAAAAGATGAGTTAATTACCAATGATGACATTTTGTAAATGATAAGCATATACAATGCTACTGACATGATGCTAATCTTCGTCGTAGTATAAAAAAATTTTGTCCCAACAGGCTTTTTAATGAAGCCTGACTAATTTTGGCATGCATTAGATATGTTCTGTATGCCTTTCATAGGGCTTGCGGCTAATATTCGCGGAAGGAATGATGCACGGATAAGCATTGCACTTTTGGATTCTCAGATCAACGTTTCAATTTAAGAACTAGGTTTCACTGCTTCTCTGTTTCGGAAAGCCCGTGTATAGAATCTTACGCAACAAATTAAGATGTCTCCACCAGATAGGAGCAGACAACGAAATCGATAGATATTCATTTCAATCTCAGCCCTGGATGGACCGATGGATGGCTTTTCCGTTCTCAGATACAGCCCACCTTTCATCTGCCGTTTCCATACGAAAATGAAGGAAAGTAGAACTCTGGAGTGATATAGTTATCACCTATAAACGACTGATTTGTGTTGCCGAGTGGCGCACTGTTTCTCAATAGTGCTCTTATTCCTCGATAGGTGCTGTCAACCTGGCTTTGTCGGCAGTCTCGTAAAGATTGGGCTGTACTTTGTCAGGATTGGTGTGCTATTGTAAGCTAATCAATCAATCAATTAATTATTCAAGTTTATTTTCATAAATAGATTGACTGCACATAGTTCAGAGATGACCCATATTCAGCAAGAGGCCCAAAGTAGAAACTTTGAGGGGCCTTCTTGTGAGAATTACATTAGGCAACTTGCAGTTAGCATAGGAATAAACTGATGTTAGAAAAATAATACGTGTGATTAAATGATTAAAAATATGAAAAACAAGGACATCAAATAAAACTCTGATTTTTCTAGAAGCTTATAATTATAGTTATTGGGGTGATGAAAGAAAGTACTTTTTGAAGGACGATTTAAAACTGTTAAATCGCAACGTTTTCAAATTTGATTCTACATTGTTCCAGGCTCCAAAGGCATTAAAACAGTGGTTTGGCTCCCGTAGTTGGTAGTGACTTTTGGAAGGTGCAAGTTATTTGATAAAACAAGCCTTGTATTTTTACTAATGAATGAATGAACTGAAAAAAAGCATCAGTGGAAATTTCAAGGTGAATAACTTAAATCAACTATATCAGCAAACTAAATTTATATATCAAAAAGACATGCAATACACCCAACAAAGTAATAAAGGGTTAGATAGAGAAAGAGGTGATGTAAAACTTATAATTACTATTGCTTGTGTTTAGACACTTACTAAGCAAGACATATGGGCATAATGAATCCTGCCCAAGCAATAATAATGTAATGTAATAAGTAATGTATGCATGAATGTACTGAACGAGATTCAGTTGAGGCTCCCGTTGCCAAAACCAAGTTTCTTATTAACAGAATCAATCCGGTCGTCGAGCTTTAGTTTGGCGCTTACGATGACATCGTAACAAGTTCACACCCCCTACTTGGTTAATTTCAACGTTATCTGAAATTGTCACTTAGGGGGTCGCGGATCATTTGCCGCATAATGGAGAACTACTAATTGAAGGGCTTCAGAGATAGCTGGTTTTATGCTTATAAAATTTATCTGGCACCCCCCTTACAACAGGCGTACGGCTTGGTTTAGCCTATTACACATTGTCGAATTCCCCCACATTCTCCAATTCTACCGCATTAGCGGTGCGAGCCAACCAAAGCGGCCGGAATAGTCCTCCGAGCTAATCCGAACTCTCAAATTGGAGAATCCAACAATATGACGAAACTTAGCATTCTGCAGAAGAGCATCTCGGAGAAGACAGCCCAGAGTCTTCGCCAAGGTTCACATCATTTGACAAACTGTGACAGAATCGCGATGCAAGTCATGTCCGCTATGTGCAGACTGCAACGAAACGGCCAATGTGGAATCTTAGAAGACGCTATTGCACTCAGCAATAGGGCCTTGAGTCACGTCTATTTGTCTTTGTTGTTCTCCTCAAATCTGCGCATCCAAGCATTCCAAACAAGCGTGCGTTTTCCGAGAAATAAAATTACTTGCGAATTGGCGTTCTTTCTGTCCATTTCTTATTTCCTCCGCTAATGGTTTGCGCAACAAACATTTGCAGATTCCTTGAATTTTTTGTATTGCTCACACACTGTGGCCTGATCCCTTCCAAGTTCTAATTCATCCCAAAGCTGAATTTGTAAAGATGCTAATTAATATTATTTGCCAATTTACCTTCTATTACATTCCTCGTGGATACATTAAAGCGATGTTATATTTCGTGTTACCGGAATGCGGCACTAATTCTGCAGTAAACAGGTGCCAGTATGAACAAAGCAATCACAAATCTTAATCGTTATTTATTACGCAACCTACAGAGGCAGTTGAGTCCACACGGCATTGGGCCAACTTATCCTTCCGATACAGGCAGTATTATATGACAAACAAGATCTAGGCACTTCTGTTTCTTCTGCCAATAAAGTGAAGGAAAATGTCTGAAGAGGGGACAGAAAATAGGAACTTACTTGTTTCATTGACTTCACCATCGTACGAGTGCTCTTGCGACTGTTTACTTGCAAATCTTGCTACTGCTTGAGTCTTGACTAACAAAATCGTAAAGTCAAAGTGGCAAACATATATAACTGCGCTCCTTCTTCACTAAAGAAAGAAAGTAACCTGGGGTGCCTAATGCAAGATAAAAACACAATGAACAATTAAAGGCATAGAAGCTCTCGTCAGTTGTTTAGAACTTCTTCACTTTCACTGAAGTTTTTCGAAGCTTATAATAATTACAAAGTTTTGCGAAATGAAAATCCCTAACCTTCCTTAAAATTGCTCAATGGCGGCACGTTACCCCTGAAGCTCTCGTGCCCTTTTCTAGATTTGCCGCTCCGTCGTAAATCCAAATGCGCATCCGCCACAGTTCCCTGCGCAAATAAAAACTTAACCCTAAAGGTATGCGTGAAATTTGCCTTCTCGAATATTCCAGTCGGAGTGAAACGAGAAATTTTGCTGAACAATTCGCCTCTTGCGGCGGGTTAACGGGCAATGTATTACTTTCGTAGGATCGGCGGGAATTTCGTAGGCGTTCAAGAGCTTCCTTAATCATTTTTTTAAAGAATCTTGGGCAGTGAAGCTGCACAAAATGAAAGTAGGAGATCCCCTCTACCGTCGCCTCCTCTTATTTGCTACAGAAAGAAAAGATATCATGCTCACATTAAAAAAAAGTTTTAATGAAGTGATTTTTATTATTATTTTTTTCATTAATGCATGGTTCCCGCTATCGCTTGTCGATGCACCGCAAAAATCGTTATCATAGCTCTTAGAAATGACTGGTTTTGGGCTTGGACACAGTCGTCTGGGATTGATCCTTTCTGTCACTGGCGAACAGTGTTTCCTTCTTTTTGCTTTGTTTTCTTTGACTTAACTTTAATGTATTTGCCCGTGTAGGTACAGACTGATATACCTAGGTACGCACCTATCGGTTAGCAGAACAGCAGGGCAGGTGCTCTTCTCTTGATTACGTGGTCTTCCATTACCATTCTGCTGGCAATACCCCGCAGGATTCCATGATTTGCAAACTCTTCCCGACGACATCGTGTGCTTGCTTCCTCGCCTCAGCAATTGGCGTGCAACGTGTCATCGGCTGCAGTGCACCAATGAAATGCTTGAATTTAGCTGTCTTCTCTCCTTTTTTTTTTTTTTTTGAACATTCCTGCAAGCGCTCTTCTTTACTGGGCCTTAGTGTTGGCCTTAAATAAAGTTTTTTTCCTTCTCCTATAAGGTTCATGCTCTTTTCCTCTTCGTTGTTTATTTCCTGCTAGCCGTTTCGTATTAGTACCTCAGTGCGTCCTTTTACAGCCAAAATAAAGAAAAAAAAAGAAGACAGAGGCTTGCTGTGCCGTCACGTTTGCAAACCCGTGTAAACCAGTCGTATCCCTTTCAGCGCGCGTGGGCAGCGCGCTGTTTGGACGTGAACGCGATGCGCGCAGCGTGGGCACTTCCTCTTTTGTTCCGGATGGCGAATGAAATTCCGCACGTGTTTGCTTATGAAATGACACTTCCGCAACGAAAGCGTCCAAAGAAAACAGCGCGGCTTTGCTCGACCGCCATCTCGGACGCGAGAACGTTTCCTCTCGGTTTTGCTTTCTCGAGCTCACGCATACCTGAGCGTATACGCAAAAGTGCGTGCGCGTGGGTGTGTGTGCCTTTTTCTTTTTTTACTTTCACGTAAAATGTCAGACTAAACTTCTAGCAACACCAGTGCAGGAATGAGATGCACGTGCGCCCAGGAACAACGTGCTTGGCTGTTGCTTGTCCCCAGCTGCTGCTACAAAAGAGCCCACGATGTTCCATAGGGAATTGCGCCGCAAGGACGTCTACGCGCTGCACTTTCCTCATCGGCACACGCTGCACTTTGCAAGTTTTTGTTTTATTATAGTTTTTTATCGCGCGTGTCAAGCTTTTGCTGTCTCCTTTTCGCTTCTGCTTCACAGCCCGCCGTATTTAAACTCTAGTCCAACGGTAGAACTGGTCGCGTCATAGTAGTAGCAAACCGGGCCGGTTGGCTCGTTTTCAAAAGATGCTGTTTAATATATATTCCTTCATTGCCTCTCTTTCGCAGAGTACGCGCGCGATGCTTATCAATGGTGGCGCTTCCAGAGCTCCTTATCGCGGCGAAAGTCTACCGACAAAAGGTACTCACTGCATCCTACAAACAGTATATATACAATGAACTTAGTTTAGAAGACAAATAAACAAAACGCATAAACGAAGTCCGTATCTTCACAAAAGGAAAACATCTGAGATAGAGAAAACGTGGAAACAAGTAAAAACGAAATGCGCTCCTACCGAATGCGTCGCACTCAAAACAGGGTGCGCCAGTTTTCAATTTTCGTCAAAAGTGTTGCCTTTCCGAAGGAAGAGTTGCAGGTTGGAGAAAATGAGTAGAAACCCGGGTTTGTGGCCCTTTTTACACAAATGGCAGCGCTCTTTTCGTCGCTGCTCTTGCCAATTCCTGAATGAAAGCATTTGGCAGGCGATCGCGTTTCCCGCCGCGACACGTAAGAGCAAGAAAATCTACCAGAAAACTGTTGAAAAGAAAACAACAGAAATAAAATGCACAATGAATATACGCAATGATTTGGCGCATTGATAACACCGCAGTGTTCAATTCACCACATTCGTTCGGCGCAAGCGGCATTCAATTTCCGGCTGCCGAGGCACCCGCGCCTTCTAAGAGTTCATTCATGTCACTGCAATAAAAAGTGGCATGCCAAAGAAATGCCGAAGGCCAATGAATTGTCACAACACGTGAAGTTGCGAATAAGCCATACCACATAGGTCGATTGAAAAAAGGTAAAAGGCCGCACTTTATTACAATTCAGTTCATTTCATTTCTCCTGTTTCGTCAAAGACCTCTCTCTGTGGAAGGCGGGGGGAGGAGTTATTACATATGGGGTAGGTTGTATCAGTACATTCAAGTAAAAATAAACCGTATCATAATTTACCCTTTTACTTTAAATGAATCCACATTTGAATTATGAACTGCACAAAAAAGTAGAACTAAATAATCAAGTGCACCGTTAATATTGGAAAACGGACGGATCATTATTTTACTGAGCAGAATGTATTTATCACGCAGTTATGTCGTGTGGATCTCCACGTATTCACCCTCCCTCGTTGTGACCCCTATATCATTATGAAGACAAAGCTTCACGAAGGTTTTTCACTCCAATTAAATCGCATGCAGGTAATTTCATAGCACAATTCAGCATCATTATCTAGCGTTGTTTAGATTCACCTACTGTAGGTAACACCCACAACGAACGATCACTGCGGTGACTTGTTGCGAAAGGGTGCATATACAAACAATTCTGTGTTGTGTTAAAATTTACCGTCATTAGAACGTTAATGTAGCTGTTGCAAATATGAAAATTATGAATAAATATGGTACGAAAAGATAAATATCATAAAGTGATAAATAATTAACAATAATTTGCAAATCCATTAGGAAACTACGTGGTATTATTGATATGTACATTTACTTATTACAGACAGTTTACAAAGCTTGCATAATTTCCTCAAAAAAGTCAAAGTCCTGCGCGGCACAACCAGCACAGTCTCAGCGTAAGCTCGAGGAGCGGCTCCATAGGAGCTTCATTTTAGGCACCACGCACTAGAGAGTTCTCGTCAGCACGCACTAGAGACATCATCAGGATATCGCCTGATGACGTCTTCGTCAAGTGATGATGTCATCTGACAACGTCATGTGATGTATCTTGGAGAAGCAGCACGCTGTGCGCTGCCAAGGCGTTGGCGCTGCCCGCTTCTTTCCGCTGCTGCGGGTATCGGCCAACATTCCTGTGTGAACAAAGGTCTCGCACGCGTACACGAAATAGCCGTACCTACTAGAGGCTAAGGGCTTCGCTGTAAGAGATTACGCGCCTTTGGAAGAACTAGAACCGTCACAGAAATTTCCACGCTCCTTTACCCAAAGTGTTTTGTCAAGGCCAGTGCACTGGGATAACTGACCTGCAAGGGGAGCTACAGTCGTTCATCATCTGAACCACCAGCAACGAAAAATGGCCCCGACACAGTCGTGCCTTTTCTCTTTATTATAGGATTTCGCTCCCGAGAAAAGCCTGTTAAATATTTTTTTTAAATTATTCCTTGAACCGTGACTATGGACGCAAGCACCAGAACGAAACAGAAATATAGAAAGAGAGGCGTGGGAATAGAAACATGGGGGCCCGCTTGTCCTAACTTTACATCCCCTTGCTGTCACTGACGCTTTTGACAGCTTTGTTAGAGAAAAATAAAAGCCAGCTTTCTAGGACCCCGCGCGTCACTTTTCGCTTGAAACATTGCCGTGTTCTAGTTTCAGCGAACTGCTGGAGCTTGATGCTATGCAAGGATTAAAGAAGTCTGCGCTAAGGAAACTGAGCCGGCTCAAAGGCTGAGGGATGCTGGTGTCGAAGCACATGCGCAACGAGAGAAGCGTGGGTGCCCGTCGCACAATTGGGCCGGGTTACTGGGTCAACGGTAAATTTGCGGTACCCGTGGTCCACGCTCTCAAGTGCCCACGCTTTGGAACCCGTAAACTTATTGAAAAAAAAAATAATTTGATGACTCTCAAACTCCGCGCCTGTTCGTCGATGCGCTCGTGACGTGCCTTCTGCTGTTGCAAATAAAGTTGTCTCTTTGAGATGTTGCAAAAAGGACGCGCGAACCACGCCACAAGGGTCGCACTGCTGGGGATAAGAAAATGCGGTCAACTCTGAAAGAAACAGGCCATGGTGTTTGTCAGGAGCTGGTATATCAAGAAAGAGAGGATCGAGAAGGGGTTGGCAGAAAGGTCATCCAGATGCACGTCCGGTTCCCTACCCTATACGCAGGCGTTAGGGGTTAAGGAAGGGAGAGAAAGAAACTATTAACGTACATAAATAGCTGCTTCATTGTCGGGGACGACGCGCACAATGTGCCCGGCCTCAATGCGCGTCTTTCTTTGATTTCATTTTGTCACTGATATGGTGTGTACTATGCTGACGAGTACGCAGCCAGCGCTCGATGCCGTGATTTTGTACTTGCGCTCGCGCCCTCATTTGTTGATAACGTCGGGAAATGGCATTTAGTGTTCGTGGCAAAGGGTCGCTGTTATCGAGAAAATAGAGACGAAGGAGATAGAGCAACGCGCCGAAGTTAAAGAGAAGTAGTCCTTAGCGGGGCTATAGTATGATCAGGTGGTCATTACTCACAGTTTAATAGGTACCAGCTTGATTCCTTCTTTTTCATCTGAGAGCTTGTTTTCATGTTGAAGTTGTTGATTGTATTAGTCCATGTATGAAACCTTGTGGTTGAGAAAAAAATAATTTGATTTTCCTAACGTTCGTCGACAATGTTTTCCATATTAAAGTGGCCCTGGACCACTCATTATCGAAGCGGAGAAAGGCATTTGAAGTGGGAGTAGGCTATTTCAGAAATACTTTGCCTAAAAAGTACTTCAATGCAATCAGCAGAAGCGGAGTTATTGGCCAGTCAAACACGGGGTCCGCTGTGCTCCCGTTGCTTCTTCAGTGTCTTACACTGAGAAGGCTACGGCGGAGTGGGGCTTGCCCACAACGCTCCGCCTTCTAAATGTCACCGTGGAGCTCAGTTCAAATTTCAGTGTGGATATTAACGTAGACGCCAACGTAAATATGCCTGGTAGCGAAACTTCCATAGAAGCCCATACGTTCAATACATGCCGGTTCATCAGCCGTTCATGGGGCTTAGCGCCATCTGTGTGAGGAGGAAACACTTCTGACGGAAGAAAAACTTATGCGACGTCATATCCGTTAAAAACACAAGTGACGTCATGTTGTTCTCAAAGGCGCAAAATTTGTTTTGGTGGCCTGCCTTTACAGATTTCCCCGCCAGTCAGCTAAAAAGTCCGCGACACGACACACAGACAACGCTTAGTACGTGATTTAATGGCTTTAAACCGCAGACGCTTCAGCCTCAGCAAGATCTTAGGCCCATGGCCAACATAGTCATTCAAAAGACGACCGTTACTGGCCCTTTAAAATTTCTAGAAGCGAGTAACGTAATCGAAAACTATTGAGTAGAGTGTTAATATGTGATAAGCTCAGGCTATGGGATTTATTAAAACGTTACTCTGGCCGAATCAACGCCTGGATTATGTATCTTCATTAGAATCTAATCAGTGCTTTGTTATGTGCCCTGATTTTAGTGCAATTAGTGACCGGATCTTGTGTTTACTTTAGTGCACCTATGTGACTGGAGTTTCTGTTGCTGTGTTTCTGAGTTGACATTCAGTTTCAATGTGGCATAATGTAGTTTTAGTGTACTTGTGTCATTGGACTTTGTGTCTTTATAATTTGTTGTTGACTTTCAGTTTTAGTCTGTAATTAGTGAACTTGTGTCACTGGACTTTGTAATATTATGATTTGGAGTTGACTTGAAGTTTTAATGCGCTCAGTGAATTGTTTTTTTAATATGTATGTGAAAAGGAGTAGCCGGCGCCAACTAAAGGCGACAACATCTCCTAAGTACCATATAATACTAATAAAGAAAAGATCAGCCGTACGGGTGCCGAAATCGTACCCCTGCACAGAACATACTTTCCTTGGAGGCTGACGAAAGCTTTGCTTGTAGAGCGCTGGTCCCGCATGAACACAGCTGAAGTAAACAATTATCTGGTGGTCGTAAGTAACTACAGGTTAAAAAAACATGAAACTACCTGCGGCTTCAAATGCAGACAAACGTCGACAAGCAAAACAACGTGTGAGAAGGGGGGGGGGGGGGGTATTGTAAGAAGTGAATTTTACGGGCGAAATAAGATTAATGGAACATATACTGAATGAACAGAACTTGACATACTTTAGAACAATATCAGACAAGGTTCAAGGCACCTGGTATAAAGGCGATGCGCACAAACGAGTACTTACAACCATTCTCGCGAAAGAAATAAAGAGCAACAAGTACCAGACGCAAGTTTTCTTGTTTTTTTTTAATTATGGGGTTTAACGTGCGTGCCCCAAAACCACTTTCTCGTTATGGGCCGCGCTGTTGTGGAGGACTCCGGAAATTTTTACCACCTGGGGTTCTTTAACGTGCACCTAAATCTAAGTACACGGGTGTTTTCGCATTTCGCCCCCATGAAATGCGGCCGCCGTGGCCGGGATTCGATCCCGCGACCTCGTGCTCAGCAGCCCAACACCATAGCCACTGAGCAACCACGGCGGGTCAGAGGCAAGTTGAGAAACGAGTGAAACATTGCTGAATACTGAAAATAAGGAATAAGGAATATTTGGAATGTATTAAACAAAATTTCCATGTAAACAAAAAAGAAAGAAGAACAGGAACACGTTATGCTAACATAGTAGTAACGTTAACATTAAAGACACATACGTTCAATAGATTCAGTGCTTATGAAATGCCATAATTGCAGGCTGTTCTAATCGGTTATTGTGCGTGGGAAGAAAGGAAACTTAGAGGTCAGTTAGTGTGTTAAAAGGTGTTAAATAATCAGCGTGACAATGCCGTGTTTGACGCTCTGTAAGTGGTTTCACATAAGCCTTAAGATGGAGAGATAAGATGTTTTTAACAAAAAAAGAAAAACAAAGAAATCTCAGTCTTTAGTTTAGAATTTAGTCGTTTAGTGGAATTACGGCTAATAAAGACGTACACAAAGGCAGGGCACAGAAGGGTCGCTTCCCGTGTGCGCGTCCTTCTTACGGCTGAATTTATCGCTCATTTCTAAATAAATTAAGAACAACCGACAGTGAAAGACTTGCGCTTTCACGTCGAGTCACGTGAAAAACGTCTGCCTGTTACTTAAAGGGATGCCCAGACAGGCAGGCTTAACCAGTACGTGTATTGTAGCCGTCTGCCAAACCTCAGCGGGAAATGAAGATGAAGAGTGCGGTGCTTCCAGAGTGAATAACGTTGTCCACTGCCCATGCCCATATCAAGGGACTCATGCCAAGTGGACAGGCGACGAACTGCTTAACTTGACGAAGAGCGTTTCTTTTATGCTCTATATGCACGAAAGATTTCCTCTCGCAAAGCCTTCACCATGCACATGTGACTCATACACGTGACTCGCACATGTGTGTGCATATCATCTTACCTCCTAAGGAACATGCGGCGTGTCCGACAATTGCATAAAGGCTGCAGTCCATCAAGCTCTGCGCTTGTGTGTGACCACACATGTTTTCGTCCCAGAGGAAAACGTGCAGCTTACGCGAACGACCGCAACACAACGGTGCCTGTTTGTCGATTTATTCATTGTAAATCGCATCTGTCTGCCACATAGTCCAGCGAGATCTTGTACACAGGGTTATGTACTATTTTCGCGAAAGTCAGAATTGTATCCTGTACTGTTGCTCGATATGCCGGCTGCCAGTTTCCCTCAGCATAACGTTTCTTTTTTTTTATTTTTCGCAAGCGAGAGCCTCAGTAAGGGCGTCAAAGGGGGCACGCGGTACGTGTTATGTTTCAGAACCCAAAATATGGCCCTGAATGTGCGAAAACAACGAATAAATAAAGAAAGGAAAGGTGTGCGATGCAAGTGGGACTCACGTGGATATGAAAGCATATGAATTATAAAAGGCGAACAGCATGTAGAGACGTGCCACTCGCTGGCGTGAGTGGATCGAAGTCGGCTAGCCGCTTGTAACAGTGTTTTATAATGTCAGTTCCCGACCCGCTACGTAGTTGAATCCTGGGATCTGAAATTTCAGCCTTGCGCACGCAGCAAGGCTGCACGGGGAAAGAAAGATTTGTAATAAGTTATCTGTGCCTGGAAAGAAAGGCTTTTATGAGAAAGGCCGCTTGTGCTTTCTTCTCAGAATCAATTTAGAGTGACCTTCTCTTGAAATCAAATATCACGCTTACCACGCTTCTGAGCCAAAATTCATCAGGTTGGATAAGCCTATACTTAAGTTTCAGTCCCGCCTGGCGCGCTTTAGGTACAATAACGAGCCCCTTCGATAGCGTGTCTTGAGTAAATGTTTATGTACTATGCGCAAAATAAATTTGGCTAGCATCATTGTAAAACGACAAAAAAACTGAGAGATGCAACTCAGTGTTCCTCCCATTTAACTTGCTCGAGAGCTTAACCGGGCGGTTTAATTGGCCTGTTTCTGCCATACTTGTGACTCTAATGGGTTTTACTCGATGTCCCAGGTTGAGATGCGACTGACGTAAGCGGCAATTTGGTTCGCCACGAAAACCGGCTCGACAATGTAAAAGGAAAAAGAAAACAAAAGAAAACTTTTCACACGACGACAGGGCCCTTAATGCTAATTAATGAAGTGATCAGGACAAGGAGCAGAGAACCATTGTTAAGTTTACTACAAAAGATTACAAAACGCGCTAACTCCCAAATATTTGGCGACATCGTAGATGTTTAATTTTAAAGAAAATGAAGATTTCCCCAAAGTTAAACCAACCTACAAATTACAGTAGAGCCTTCAACAATACACAGTATAAATGAAGGGCAAAAAATAAAAATAAAAATCGAAAAATATCGTTACCACATGGCAATTGGATTTTAAGAGAATTACAGAATGCTTTTAAAATTGGCAGATGCCTACGCGGTAATAAATTCGAAAGCACACATTCTGTATAAATATTCATAAAAGGCAAAAAAATGATTGAGACCCTTTCCAGATATTAGGAATGTACGAAAGCAAAGGTATTTGTGGAACATCCCCAATCGCCTGCTGAATTTTCCGCCATTCGATCTCGCCTGGTTCGAGCCAATTTACTCGTCCGCTTCATACCGTATTTTTCACATTCGTTTGCCTGCGTATGCAAAAGTTAAAGAAAAGCGGCAATATTTTACATCACCAAGATACAAAACTTCCCATATACTTGAACGACAAGGCCTGGCCTGGCATTTCAAATTTTTTTGTCTGCTTTTTGTCTGTGTGCGTGTGTGTGCTTTATTGCGTTAGAAATATATGGGGACTCGAGGTGGTGTTCGCGCCGTCGGCTCCGCCGTGATGTACCGATATCGCCGCGTGGCTCACGCGCACCGGTTTACAAGGCCTCCGAGACGCGAGAGACGCGCAGTGCGTTTATCTGCGAAAACGGCGAAGCCAAGCGGGCACACCCTAGGGCTCCGGGCTGTGAAACTGATCCCACAGCTCCCTTCCGATGGCTGGCGTGAGCGTTGTGCGCGCAAACATTCAAGGTGTCATGCCGTGCAGCTGTACACATACCGCATGATGTGTACAGCGGTCCGAGCGGAACAGGCGCTATGCGCTTTAAGCAACACACGGCTGAACTTTTCCTACTGTCTCACCTCGTATACCACCGTGGTGCGACGTCTCGAAAGCCAGTGACGTCACTCCTCACCATTCCAGCGTTGTGAGACTCCATGCTCCTGTTTCTGTTTGTGCAGCAGAAGTTTATCTTGTTTGTTGTTGTTGTTGGTGGTGGTGGCGGCGGCGGTGGTGGCGGCGGCGGCGTTGATGGTGGTGCTAAAGTCCGGGTTAGCCTGGCAGGTGTAGCCTGCAATTGCTCCACCTACATGGCACTTCCTGTGCAAAATATGTCAGCATCCTTAGCGCACTGTGTCGCGCCATCACGTCGAGCCAACACGTCGCCCCACGTATTTCTAAGACACCGTCCGAGGAGCCTCGGTGCAAGGCTAAACTTTGCTATCGGTTTCAATTCTTCGCCCTTTCAGTAAAACTGACCTTTTTCCGTTTCTACCTCGTAAAGCTCATTAAGTGTGCCCTTACGCACCCCTCACCCCAAGCCTAAGATGAATGTTACTTTTTATTTCGCCGCTGTCGTCGTTGTTTTTGTTGTTAATAAGTGACATCTCAGTGTATACTACAACACGATTTCTACCAATACCTTATCACGTACACTCCGTGCGAGGTGTTGCATTTCTTTGTTTCATCGTTATTATTTTTCTTTACTTTATGGTAATGACTGCTTCGTTGTAGCGAATGGTTTAACTCCTGCGATAATTCACCTCACAGCACCTCACCCATTAATTCATAACATAACTGGACATTAGAGAGACCGGAGACATATCTGTCTCAGACATCTTCTATACAACGCACGACGACCCAATAAATCAGCCCAATATACCTCCTACTTTGCCATTCGGATGAGTTCTGGGACCATTCCCGTCAACCTAACCCCACTAATAATGACTAGTTCTGGGAAGTTGTCGTTGAAGATCATCTGTGCATATATATATATATATATATATATATATATATATATATATATATATATATATATATATATATATATATATATATATATTGCCCGATACACGTTTCTACTTTTTGTGTCTCCTCAACTTTCCCGGTTCGGCACCAACTGATTCTAGTGAGGCGCCTCTTCTCAGATACACCGAAGAGATACGGCCTTCATTCGCGCCGACCCCGCATATCCCTCAGCATTTAGCCCTGGCCCGGCTCCAGTAATACTGGACAGTAATGCACGAGCCTTTCCTTATTTTTTATTTCAAGATTCATTCTGCTCAGTACTCCTCTCCCTCCGTCTTTCTTCGCTGCTTCTTTCCAGCCCTCGCACAAATCCAACGCTCCTGTCAGCTAACTTGCACCGCAGTCTATTCTGGCGCACCTAATCCATAGCCCACCACCGCAGAAGGCCCGGAACGTGATGGGGTCAATGCCACGCTCTGGAAGCACCCACTCGTATACGGGACGCATCGCAGGCGACGTGCGCGCAGACCACTTCGGGCCCGCCGATATGGAAGACATGTTTCACGATGAGTAAGCGCCGGCGCCAGGCGGCTCAAGCTCTTGAGAACAGGCTCGACCAGGGAAGTGACAGCTTGGCAAACACCCGACGCACTGGGGATGCTCTGGGAATGATCATTTCGAGCTTTTGGGTCCCCTCCACTATGTGCGTGCCTCTTCTTTATTTCTTATAATATTTTTTTTTCCTCGCTTCTCGGTACCTTGCTTTCCTTCTCGTCTAACTCGCTCCACCTACGAAATGGACTCCACCTGTAACGAGGACAGAAATATTGTGACGAATGCGCAACTCGTTGTGAATTAGCCGAGTGAATGTGGCCGACAGGGACCAAGCAAGCAAGCAGTCGTCTCGTATAAGAAATCGGAATGGCCGCAGACACAAGAGAAAGTCCAACAACAAAGCGAGAACAAAGCCATCCTGGTGGAAACAATGCATCTTCTGCTGTCGCTAGTGAGATCTATTATCATTTCTATCTCTCGCCGCTGCCATCACTTACGACTGTCAGCAAAGATTCATCCCTCACCACCCACTCGCGTCGCTCACCTGCAAACAATGTAACTGTAATGTTTATCAGTTTGCTGTGCGTGCTCCGTCAGAGTAGTGCTGCGTATTAGCACCCACACACTTTTAGCATTTCCAAAAAAGAGCGGTTAATGCAGCCCCGAGACATCGGGACAACAATACACTAAGTGCCAGAGCGCGCCCGGGGGCTCCTCTCATCGCAGTATTTTTCTTCTAACAGTACTCACCTGTGTTATCACCTCTACGCGACGAACATCAGACAGTGAAGCTAAAGAGAGTATAAAAGAAATAAAGTGTTTCTTTTATCTTATTGTATCAGTAACAAAAAAGGTGGACATGAAACAGGACATACGTCTGTATATACAACGCCGCATGTGCAAAAGTTGTGATGTGATACTCTTTTGACACGCAATATCATATTTTTTTACGTTAAGCTATAATAAAATGTCCTATAATTGGCATATCAACTCTATATTACCTATATTAAATATGGTACATTGGTATTACATTAGTAAAGGTGGAATAATTGCATTGTACAGGGGATAATTTCTGGGGCGGAAGCTTGGAGGTTAACAAAGCAGCTTGAGAAGTTAAGGACCGCGCAACGAACGTTGTATCGAAAAATGTTAAGTGTTACGTAATGAGACAGGAAGACGACGGTAGGAATTAGAGAGCAAACGCTGAGGTAGCCAATAATCTTGTTGATATTAGAAGGAAAAGAGGAGCCGGGGAGGCCATGTAATGCGTAGGGTAGATAACCGGTGGACCATTAAAGTTACAGAATGGGTACCAAAGGAAGGGAAGCGCAGTCAAGGATGGTAGAGAACGAAGTGGTGAAAGAAAGACATAATTTGAGTTAAGATAGCTGTAATTGTTGGATAATTGTTGGAGAAGTATGGAAGAGGCCTTTGCCATGCAGTGGGCGTAGCCAGGCTAATGATGACGATGAACTGTAATTACTGAGCCTTAATAGACTTCCAGCATTATGTATGATTTTATTCATATTTATGACTTTTGTTTTCCTTTACTACTCCTTCAGGCAGCCTTCCTTTTAAAAAAATATAAAAAGTGGAGATTGCTGGGAGGTTTTCCTCCCGCAGTAGGCATTAATAGGCTGGTGAAGATGACTATACTAATTGCTCTTTGACAATGTTGCGAGCCACGTGGCACTATAATACGTAGTGCTATCGTGCCAACACGTGCAGCGATGAGAAGATGGATGTGTACTTTTCCTCATCTCAGGAAACAGGAGCGATTCGTCTGGAGGTTTTCACGCCCTGCATGACAGATGTCTGGAAACCACGGCAGGGACAACCGAGAGCAACGCCAAGGGGCGTTATGGGGTGGTGGGGATACACGAAAAAATTGAAATTTGTAATTTTCTTATTCCGGACTATGTTACGCAAGAAAAGTGCATTCAGTAGGCGCAAAGTACAATCGTCAACTAATGTCTGTGTCCTGTAGGTCACGACAATTTCGATAGCGGCTGCCTCTGCCAGTGTTCTTAGAGCACAGAATACGCTGCTCTCACCCGGAAGTAGAGTTCGCAATAGGAGCGAAAGGAAGCGAGATCAGCGCCATGCCCACGGCGTCTAATACGGCGGGAACACAAAGAGCGAGGGCAATGTAGTCAAGCTCGCATATGGATTCAGTGCTGCAGCAGCACAACAAAATGAAGAGTTGCACATAGATGCGTTTTGCTTTATCGTCATCGTCCATCAGATTCCACGTTAGCGTACTGTTCGAGAGTGCAGCATATAGGCATCTCGCAGTCGAGTAACTAATTGGACGATATCTCGGCGTCACTTATGCTGAAAACACTGAAGGGCTGCGTCATAATGTAAGGAAAGTTAATGTATTATCGTTCGTGCCTTGTACTATAAAACACGCTTTTGCTTTTCGGCGGTATCGGCCAATGACAATGCCCGGAATATCTTCTAAAGCGAGAGCCACCAGTAAACACCACAGTTTGCGTAATTTCTTTTACCAGTCTTCGTGAATAAATGACGGTTAAATGAGTACATATGTGTTCTTAAAATCGTTCAGATTACTGTACACAAAGCCGATAGTACAGTATTAAACTTTCTTTCCCTCGGTCTCCACTTTTACATAAATTAATTTACTTCCACCACTTTATGCGAGTAGTCATTCCTGGTGAAAACGTAGAAGAAAGTATGGAATTCAAGCGGCTTTATAAATGCACGGCAACATATTTATTTTGTTGTTCCAGTCCAGACATTTTACCCATCAACATAGGTGCTACAAAGCTTACAAGAAGTACTCTTGTTTACTTTGTGTCTCACACATGTCCTTGTTTACCTCGAACTTTTAGTTCACAGTCCTTCCGTTCTTACATCGTGTACTTCTTACGACTGTACGTTATATTCGGCGACAAAGCTCGCCACCTTTTGCTGTTTTGGGGATCTGTTCCAAGCAATATCGTGGAAGAACTCCTAGACAAATCCTCCAGCGTCGAAACTTCAGCGGTCACGACCCAGTGCCCTTATTCATTGCATCACTAAGGACCAAAGCACGTCATCCATTGTGCCAGAGTTCGGGTCAAAGCACGGACACAGCCCAAAAAAAAGGAAAAGAAGAGATGTCCATATAATGAAGCTATACTGTATAGGCTATGCGATTGAGCACCCAAACAGTTCGTAAAATGGTGACGGGAGGCCAGTGCTCGATTGCCCACGCCCGCCGAGCACGACATTTAATTTCCGGCGGTCGTACGGATTCGGAGTTGTCGCGAATCGAAGTTCGGTGGGGCGCATACGTACAAGGCGCGTCGCCGCTTCAGAAAAGCGCGAAGCTCTAGAAGGTAAGCCGTGTCGTGAAGCTTTCTCGGAGGGCGATAGCGGGGGAAGGCTGCGAGGATGACTCGCAAATGGGGTTCGACTGCACAAAAAAAAATATTTTGTTAACTGGGTCACTGGGTCGGCGTCCGTAAATTTATTTCAAACGTTGTTTCACGAGTGTTTTGGTGGGCATTAAAAAAATAATTTCACTGCTCTAAGCAGTGTCCTGTGTGACATAATCAAAAGGGCGTAAACATTAGTGCTTTTGCGTACCGTCATTATGCTCACGAAACATTACATAAACGCACAAAAAAATTCACGAGAAATTTGAGTTTGAGCTCTCTCGTTGTACAATAAAAACTTCTAAAATAATTCTAGATCTAGTCTAAGCTGTATATTTTCAGTCAAATGTGTTTTTATTACCACAAAGAAGCATTGATTTACGAGACGGCAGCCACTTATCGGGTTCTTACATATTCTCAGGTTTCGAGGCTGCAAACGTTGTGAAAACTGGGGCAGATGCCTAAAGGACACCACCATAAAGAAGCTACGACAATTTCTATTTTACACAGCCTGCCTCCAGAAACAATACTCCGCTGTTATGTTGCCTGAAATTTTGCACAGTGCGACCTCAAACCAAGTCTAGAGTGACTCACAGAGATGGCCGCCGTCGTTAGTCAGTGGACACCTTAGGGCTGTGTGAGAACGAAAATTGCCGGAAGTTATCTGTGCTCTTTCTCCTAAAGCTCCCGCCGAAGGGAGGAAAGCAAAGCAAGCAAAAACATCACACACGCACGCAGCAGTTTGCATGCTCAGGCTGCTTCCTCCTCTTTACTCAAAAGAAGATCTTGGCACATTAGCCCGTAACAAAACACACGACCCCGTCCATTTCGCGCGATGAAAGGGGCCACTGGCAGTAGCAGCCTCTTGTGCGGCTATAGAATTTCGTCTCATGGCTGGTCTTGTCCGAAAAAAATCACACCCACAGTATGAAAACATGGCTCTTTGAGGGTGCGAGAGAAGCCTCGGATTACAGTATAAGCTCACCACGAGTGACAAGCGGGCGATCGTCACCTTATCCAACCAGGTCACTGGGTCGACGCTGTAAATATGCGGTTTCAAGAGTGGAAGGTGTCAGTATAGTTGCGCTTCAGTATGTTATCTAAAATAAACTGACAACAGTCAAGTCCCACCACAGCAGAGTGCTTGTCTGTTTATCCGAAGCCAGCACCGCGACCTCGGGATATAACCGTGACCGCGTTCCCGCAGCGTCGGTTGGCTCGGTAAGGACGGCCACAAACAGTATATTTACATAGGCAATGAAGCAAGTCTTGTATTATTGAAGGATGCTGACAAGTAAAACTGAATTGAATTCTGGGGTTTTACGTGTCGAAACTACGATTTGATTAAAAGGCACGCCGTAGTGCGGTACTCCGGATTAATTTTGACTACCAGGGGATCTTCTGCGTGCCCCCAATGCAGGGGACACAGACGTTTTTGCATTTCGCCCCGATCGAAATGCGGCCGTTGGAGCGCTGATTTGAACCCGCGACCTCGTGCTTAGTAGGGCAACACTATTGCTGCTAAGCCACCGCGGCGGGTGGGAAAAGTATAGAAGACGTGTCTCGTAACCGCATTCGTCATGATTGAAAAGCGTGGTAAGCGTGGAATGCCGTTCGCGTTAGTTGTCACCCGAGGCTATTTCCTCGTGGCATGAGCTCGTTGATAGGTAACCACGAGTCACATCGTGAGCCAGTACCTCAGGAAGCACTGGGATTGCTTCGCAGTGGGCCAAATGTGCAGGTGCGATGGGAAGAGAGGACCTTCAGAATATCGTTTTGTATGCAGTACCTCTTGATACGGAAGACATGTACAGCACGCGGCGTGTACAGACGGCGTAAGCATCACAAAACGCGTCTACCAACCGCTTATTATGTAATAAACGGTTCCGGGGCGTCCGGTAATTGGTGGGGAAAAGGTACAATAACAGAAATAACACAAGTAAGCTCGAAAGCAGTTCCGTGCCTGTACACTGCGTGACGTCAATCGCTGTTCGCTTCACAGTGTACCAGGGGTTGAATTCGCAAACATTTCGTTTGAAAGGTAATTCGTTTTTGTCATTCGTTAATAATACATCCAGCATCCCGATCGGCTGGTATTTGCGGAGTTGAACAGTCAAATACGTTGAGAACATTTAGTGAATAAAACCCTCGATGTTTTTTTGAGGAGGAAAGCGATATCCACGGTGAGCTGAAAGATTTATTTTAGTTTGGCAGAGCCTGTAGTGCTAACCTCTAAAGGTATCTTTAAGTTACGTCTTTAGGTAGCAACTGCTTTCATGACACAACATGAAGGAACACATTTTCGCTTTTTCAATACTGGGCAAACTCGTTTGGGTCTGAAATCGACTCGCAAGTACCACAGTACTTCCTTATTCCTTCAGTTGAACCTGTGTGTCCCACGTCCTATCCGTGGCAAAAAGATGGTATCAATGCGCAAAATTTACCTATAAGTTAACAATTTTTCATCCTTCTTATCATTTATGCTGGCTACATTTACTTTGTGTCACGTGTTTTTCTTCTTTATTTATTTATCTCTCACCTCAGGAACTCTAACTTAACAATGCGAATGTCGTGTCTCATTTCGGGCTTTGGTTGCTCCAAGATGTTATGCACGAGTGGCACCGCAATGGCCCTCCGGGCAGTTGCCACCAAATTAGTGCATGTCAAGCATTTCGTAACTCTGCGGAATTATTACGCTGCCGTAACTTAACGTTCCGAAGCATTTGCTTAGGTGGCAACAAGCGTAGGTAGGTGCGTCACCTTAAGGATCGTATTTTGCTACTTTAGGTGGCAAACTTCCGCGTTCTTCTTTTTTTCAAATTTTCCTTTTAGCGGCAGGATGAAAGTCTCCTAGAATCTCCTTCTAAACACACATGTTCACTCAACCAAGAGAACAGCCTGGCTTCGATAAGAAATGCTGTACAATGGATCACATCCATGCCATCAATCCGGTAATCGAGAAGTCTGCAGAGTACAATCGGCCTCTCTATATGGCTTTCATAGATTACGAAAAGGCATTTGATTCAGTATAGATACGTGCAGTCACAGATGCATTACGTAATCAAGGAGTACAGGAGGCATAGGTGAATATGTTGGGAAATATCTACAAGAATGCCACAGCTACCTTGATTCTCGACAAAAAAAGTAGAAAGATATTCATAAAGGAAGTGGTAAGGCTAGGAGACACAATCTCTACAATGCTATTCACTGAACGCTTGGAAGAAGTATTCAAGCTATTAAACTGGAAAGGCTTACGGGTAAGTATCAGCGGCGAATATCTGAACAACCTTCTGTTTGCAGATAACATTTTCCTGTTCAGCAAATTTGGGGAAGAATTACAAAACATGATTCAAGACCTTAGCCGAGAAAGTGTAAGAGTGGGGTTGAAGATTATTATGCAGAAGAAAAAGATAATGATAATGAAGATAATGACCTAGCCTGGCAAGGAAACAAGAGCTCAGGAACAATTTTTCCACCCTGATCCTCTTTCTTACTGATTCTTCCGGAGCAGATGCGATTTCACCAGACTATCAACTTCATTATTCTTCTGAGATTCTATCTAAACTACCGAAATATTGTGGTCTTTGTATTATCATGTAATGGGTGTTTCTTAATTGCGACAGAGGTTTTGCAACTGTGCAGGCAAACGCCCAAAATGCAATGCTAGGTGGGCATGCCTAATTTGTCGGTGGCATGCATTATAACGGGCGGCTCCTTCTTCTTGTACTAATCGCGACCCCTTCAGCATCCAAATAGTTGCTTCCAAAATCCAAAATCAGCTCAATATTAGCGTTTCATCATTTTAGGAAGATCTGTTTTCCTATAGTGAATACGCAGTGCAATACAAAAACACATAGCCAGTCAAAGCGGATATTGAGTGCGCTTTAGCTGCGCCGTTCTCCCGAATTTCTTCATATCCTCTTCATAGCGCTATCTTCCTACTCAAGCTGTCTAACGTACTGTGTGTGAGTAAATTAATGGCAAAGGTGACCATGCCCCGCGGTCCATACGGCATGCTTTCCAGTGTCAGCTGCGTTGACGAAGACCATCTGTGTTTGGCGTTTCCTTTCTTTCTTCTTTCTTATAGCTCATCTGTGCAATAAGAGAAGCGGTGTAGCCGGTGCCATTTCACTGGCACCAACATCCACTTGCATGCAGTTAATAACATTATGAATAATAAAAATATTTTCTTCCCGTAACACTGCTGTGTTCCTCTCACCGTGTTCGTCGGCGTGTTCTTCTAACCGTTGTTGGACACATCTGTGCTCAGCATGCACAACATACACTTCGATCAGGACGGTGAACCCTTTTTTGTCGAGTGTGCATAGTCTTCTTCGTTACTGTATGTTGTAGGTTCCTCCTAAGCACCGAGAACACCATTCGCTCAAATGTTATGAACTACGCTCGCGTCGAATTCGAAGAAAGTACTGGGAACTACGTAACACGGCGATGAACGGTAACATAGTTTACCGTTTGTGCCAGAAAACATTCACGAAACGTGGGCAGGCATTGATGTTTAATATTCGCTTCCAAAAAAAAAAAAAGAAGAATTCTTGGGTTTTCCGTGCTGGAACCACGATCTGATCATGAGACACGCCGTAGTGTGGGGACTCCGGGTTAATTTTAGCCACCTGGGGTACTTTAACATGCACTCAATGCACGATACACGGGCGCTTCTTTTTTTTTTTTTCTTTTTTGCATTTCTCCTCCATCGAGATGCGGCCGCTCCGCGGGCGGCATTCGATCCCGTAATCTAACGCTTCGCAGCGCAACGCCACAGCCGCTAAGCAACCGCGGCGGGCGTCCTTCACTTTCTGGTTGCCGCACCGAACTGCGTAATTTCGACGTGCCCTATTGTGCGCCAATTGCCGTCGGGCACGCGCGGGTGGCGTTCATTCACCGCCACTTTGCATCTCAATCTAAAAGCCGAGGTCGACGTTAGCGCGGCGTTTCGGTTGTTCCTAATGAGACTACTGCGAGAACAGTCACCCTTTGCGGATTCTCATCTAGGACGGCGAACTCGAGCGCACCCACGGATACAGCAAGGACGAGGCCCATACTATTTATTCTCAGAGGGCTTCAGCAATTTCACGTGTTGGCGTAGATGGAATAGTAGCTACTCGCTGAAGAGTAATTACGTGGCGCGACAGACGAGAGCAACGGCGTACGCGATATCCAGCGTCTACTGCGTAGGCGGGAATTCAGTGCCGTGTGCAAGCTCTGAAATTCTTTCTTCTGCAAATGCACGTGCGAATGGCAGCTTTACTATTGCCCCGGCTCTCCCGCTTTAAGCCGTGCTCTCGTGTCGCTGAGTTGCCGTAGTCCGTAGTAATCTCGCGATCAATGATGTATCGACCACGTAGCTCGTGGAGGCAAGTTAAACCGGAGGTGAACTTGCACAGTTGCTAGGAACTGCTCTTTTTAAATGCCACATTCGAACGAGCGAGCTGTTTATTGCCTGAAAAGAAAAATGGCTGTTCACATCGACTACTGCGGTTCAAGTGTACCATTTTTGTACTAAGTGAGTCTAGCAAACAATCGTCTATAGTTTGCCTCGAGAAGGTTCCTAGTCATTTTATGCTTTGGACAGTACTGTGTGTTGACGATGGAAGTAACCAGTGAAATGCATGTAGTCGGACGTTGCGTGTTGGAACCGCTGATGCAGACTAAGTTGTCCAACAAAGGTCACTCAGCGTGCCGAGCAAGTTATGAAAATAGGTGGTCTTTTCTGTCCTAAATGCCAATCTAACGGCCCTGGCCATATCTCTACAAAAGAGTCCACCGCGACCATCGCTCATTCCTCGTTTTCAGAGAAAAAAAGAAGTGTCACCTGTGTTCCCCGGAGGAATGCACGTGCACTACTCGATCCCCATTAGGCTTCTCTCTGGCCCGCAGTGTTTCGCGTGGTGAGGAAGTCTCTCGCTCGCAGAGACTTCGGGCAAGGGTAGTCCTTACACTTGAGGCGTCACGTCAACCTAACGTCTGAAATGAAGTCGAGAGTATGATAGAAGCCCGTCTGGTCGAGCTGATGCATACTTAAAAGAAAAAGGTCCGGACACGGACCAAAATGGTTTGAAACATACATCTACGTTTCGGCTCCCCCACGGGAGCCTTGTTCACAAGGCTTCCGTGGGGGAGCCGGAACGTAGATGTATATTTCAAACCATTTTGGGTGGCGTCCGGACTTCTTCCTTTTAAGGAACGTCTGAAATGCTCTGGTTCTAATTTTTCGCTGGTTGCATACCATCTACTTACCCGGCGAGATACTACAGTGGCGGCGCAGTTGCGCTACCGCGCTCGAGGTGCCGGGTTTGGGCCCGCTCGCTGCCGCCGCATTTCGATGGGTGTGCAATGCAAGGACGCTGGCGCGTCTAGATTTAGGTGCACATTAAAGAACACCAAGTGGTCATATTATGCCGAAGCACACCCGTACGGCACGCCTTATATCAGATCGGGGTTTCTGGCACTTAAATCCTAAGAAGTTTCTTTTTTTTTTCTTTTTAGCATCTACTTGCCCATCTACGGACATGCGCCCAAGGCAAAGGCTGATTAAGAGATGGTTCTTTAGGATTTTAGGTTACAATGTGACCATGATCATGAATGTTTTTTTAGTTCTTCTCCTCCCTTGGCCGGGCGGCTAGCCATGCGAAATAGAAAAAGATTCTCGTGCAGGTTTCACTCAAACTTAAGCTAGCCCTTCAAAATCTTTTGTTCTTTTTTTCTTGTGGTAGTTCGCTGGAAAAATGAAACAAGAGGAAATTCCAGGAACATGCTACAGTTGAAGTCGCCAACAGTAGGTGCATAAGCTAAAATGCAATTAGGAACGGATGTTTCCACAACGGGACTTCTTCAGGGCAACAACTGCATTCCTTGACAATGTTTATATACGTCGCTCGCTCTCTTCAGTTCAGTTCAGTTCAGCCAGTTCAGAAAATTGAGGGGAGGGTTAGGGAAGTAAAAGTGTTCATAAGTTATTCGTTATGATAGTGAGTAGGTGGTGATTGTTCGGCAGGCTCTGATAAGAAGCAGGGTGATGAGGAAAAAAAAAAGAAAAAGTGGCATAGGAATTTGAATTCTAAGCAGGCGGTGACAGTTCGGTGGGCTTCGGCTTTCATGAAAACTGAAAGTGCAAAGGCATAGGTTCGCATTGGGCAGTGGAAAAAATCGTTTTTTTTTTTTTTGCAGTAGAGGGTTCCAGGTAAATTTTCACCAGCTTTTGATATATGATTCTACACTTATTAAGCCCTGTTGCACGAAGGTATCCTTTTTTGTTATTGTGGCCTACGCTACATAGGTGATCGATTCAAATGCGTCGAGTGTAGGTTCTCGTGCTGTCATTTTATTTGCTTATTTCCTCGTGTCCGTCATGCATGTTAATTTGGTAACGAAATACAGGAAATAAACCGGCAATGAAGGCCATCAACATTTTTATTATCATCAAATAAATAAATAAATAAAGAAAGAAACAAAGAAAGCGAAATCCGCTTCCACCCGTAGGTGACCCTCCAGTTATACAGAACAACTTTGCATACAAGTGTTTTTCTTCTACCGAACGTCGTTTGCAAAGAGAGAGAGAGAGAGAGACAGAGGAAAGAGGAAACGCAGGGAGGTTAACCAGAGGGAGAGACCCGGTTTGCTACCCTACGCTGGGGAGAGAGGGAAGGGGGAGGTAAAGTGGTAGCAGAGTAGAGATAGAAGTTTCTGTAACGACGTAGCAGCCGGTAATCACCTTCATCATGCCGCACCGGCGGAGCAACATATACTAAGCATGACGGCGGCCGCACATCGAGGGGCGCACAATGCGAAAACACCCGTGTACTTAGATTTCGGCGCATGTTAAAGAACCCCATGGAGTCAAAATTTCCGGAGTCCTCCCTCTACGGCGTGCCTCATGATCAGATCGAAATTTCTGTACGGTACCGCATACATATTTATATTAAACATGGATGATGCATGGCAATGATCCGGCAAACACCATGTGCTTTTGGAAAGCTACTATTAGCCCTCATTTTCATACTGTCTACGATACCAGAAAAGAATTTGGCGGCTAATGGCACCCATCTTGGTATTAAAAATTCGGCACAATGTTACCAAAATTCAGGGACGAATGACCAGTGATTAGGGTTCATTCATCACCTTACTTGGTGCGTATGTCGATCGGAACTGTCTTAGAGGGAGTAGTGAAAGCCACAGAGATAAACTGCAAACAATTAAACAAATCCACCCATAGGAGTCATCGTTGTAATGTTGACCGACATCGAAATGTGTTGTTGGCTTAAGGATAAGTTTGGCAAACCATACATGAATATCACTATATCCATCTGAGGGGAAAAAAAACCCAGAAGGGCACAGTGAGTTCATGCTAAATTTGTGCCTTTCATTCAAAGGTAAAAGGGAAATAATGTGTTTGATCCACTTTTTGCTTTTTGCGTGGTCATATAATACAAAAAATAAAGTTTAGTTGCGTAATAGTGGCAGGAAAAAACAATGGGGATACCTGGCCTCATTGTTGGGGATGGAAATTGATATTCCAAGTGCTTCAAAATTAGAGTGGGAGGAAAGTCCGCATGATCAACTAGTGTGCAGCAATGGGCGTCTTTTCTCTGTTTTTTTACTCTCTATTCTATCCTAATTTTAGGTTTCATTTACAATAAGCCATATAATCAACTTTTTTTTATTTCAGCGTGCGCAAGGAGTATGAAATAGTTAAGCAGAAACCATCGACGATGATTGTTAATGCAAGCGAATAGCCCGAACAAAAGGAGAGAGAGAGAGATTGTGAAGAGAAGAGGCGCTATATTCTGCTGCCCTTGAAGGAGCATGGCTCAGCACCTAAATGAAAGGAGGCAGGAACGAACGAGCGACACAGCGACAGCTCCTTCCCCCTCCTTGAGGGTGGGAGGCCTCACGCGCCGTTTCCTTCATTGGATATCCTCACCTTCCCTCGCCCGATTCCGACCAACGTTCACCAACCAACTTCGTACCTACCACCATTGTACCTACCAGGAAAACGACCGAAAGAGCGAAAGAAAGCTATTCGCTTGAAAGCGATTTTTCCGTTCCTGCGCATTTACATACGCGCCTCCGAGCTATATAAAGCTTCCCCTTAAAAGTTCTGTCTGGTTTTTCTCAATTTTTTTTTCTAACTATTGAGCTTCAAGAGCTTTGGCGTTGCATTCTTCGCGATAACTTTGTTGAGAATGCCGTGCGAAAACTACGCGAAAATTTTTGTTGTTGTTTAAAGTTACAAACTATGAAGCACACTGTCAATTTCGTGGCTGGAGGATATTATTATTTAAAAAACATGAGCTGCAAGTTTATTTTCTTAAAATCACAAATTAATTCACCGCAGCATCAACCGTCAACTTCGTGCTCCGCTGTAGCAATCAGAAGCGCATCCTGTTGCTTTTCCTAGCATGAAGTTAGCTGATTATTTACTTGCTCCGGCGAATCATGTTCGTCAAAGGGTCGCTGGCTATCTGCGGGCTGCTCCATCCACGTAAACAGCAAACCGTCAAAGATAATGAACACTTCGCCTGAACTGGGCGACAACTGTTGAACGCTGCCATAAGCTGAGTACTAAACGCGCACTGCAGGCATCTGCATGCACACGCTCACAGCTCGCGGCCAAAGTGCTGCGGCCACTCATCTGGATTATCATTCGCTTTCCCGCTTTCAGAGAAAGAAAAGTTGCCAAACGATGTAAACAAAGCCGTTGTGGCGAGCACGCTTCCACAGTGGTGTGATAGGGCAAGTGTGAGGGCCTGAACACGCGTACTGGAGCAGGATGCACCGTCTGGCTTAATTACCCCGTGGCGTATGCATCAGCGGACCCGCCACTGCGTTAGCGGTAACGTCAGAGTCGTTATTCGGCCACTGCCGGCAAGCAACCTTTCCTTTGTCACATATATAAATGCGTACAATGGGGCCTCATACAGCGTAAGTACCGGTCTGGATTGTCGGGCTGCTAAATCTGGCCGCTGCAAACACCACCGACGACCTACCCTGCTCTACCATCGTCCCCTCGAGCGGGATTCATATTCAAAATGGGAGCTTTGCAGTGTATAAACAAACATTCCACGAGATTACTCGTTTTACCTCGTCTTCAGAAACGCGACGATGCAGAAACTATAGTGAGCAAGGTTTCGTAATATGGAAAGACATAATCGATGTTTCCCAGCGCATTAAACAAGCACGGCAGGAAAGGACACGTAGAACGCTGAACTTACAACTGAACTTTGTTTTCCTGAGCGCAGATACATAAATACACTTCAATTAAGCACAAACATCGATTAAAGAGCACTAACTAGCCCAATGCGCAAACTTGATGGAATAATTAACACTGTAACACCGGCGGTCGGTGTTGACCTCAGGTGAAAGAAGAGCGCAATGCGTTCGCACAAGTGTTGCCGCTGCATGCTTGCATAATTTGAGCTGGGCGAAGCAGTACAGAGTGGGACGTGACTAGGCGATCGGGTGCCTCACAGATGGCTTCGTTGTGAACGTGCCCCGCACCTCTCGCAGTAGTTCCGTTACATCTGCCGAAGAAAAGAACGCTGACCCTCGCGCATAGTTGATCAGCCAATTTCAGCGCATCGTCTTCTTTTCTCACGCATACGACAAGCGTGCATGACGCTTCGGCGGCTGGCACACGGATACTACGGATTGCCTCTAAGTCGTGGGGAGAGACACTATGAGATCACGTACACGGCTGTGGAAAGCAATGGATTCGTCGTTCAGCAGCCTGGTTTGGAACGCCTGTAATTTTTTAACATTTCTTCTATTTCAAGGCAAAGTAATAACTGGGTTTTAAAACACCCGATGCAGTTGTATTCAGCGTGCTATGCATCGATTAATGAATTTTTTTCCGCGTTTAAAGAAAAGTACCCGAAATATGAAAATAGCCGCATGATTACGCGTCCGCATGCTGCGACAACAGCGGTCCCAGGCTTTACTCGGAAGAATTATCTCAGCTCAACGCCTTTGCCCTCCTCCTCTATGCCGCTGCGCACTGCATTGGCTTCGCGTTTCACGCTGAGAAGGCAGCCCGCAGTTCGCGCTGCCCAACGCCAGTACCGATGCTTCGCCACATTGAGGTAGACGCCGAGCGACCACATATTACATATATCAACAATTGCGCCGATTCTTTCCCCTTTTCTCATGGCATACTTTAGGATGCCCAGTACTCTATCTCATATGTGACGTGCAGCAGTACCGAAGGCACGAGGTGTATACACAAGGAGTAGCTCTGTGCAGCGCAATATAGTGCCGGGCGTAGCCATCAAGTTTTTATTAGTGAGATAAAGACTATTTCATTTTTGATTGGTACATCATACGTTACAGCGATACGTGACATTTTAGGGCCTTTGAGCACGCACGTCGTGTACCGCTAATTACTGCGGCGGTTCGCGCCGGTAACTGCGTCGGCTATCCTAACCTTGATTACGTAGCGACATGGCAGCGACCGCACAACCCGGAGCATCGTGGCCCAGACCACCCACTTCGATCTGAATTCTCGCTTGTTTTTCGGCTCTCTGCTCGGAGACCGAGAAATAAATGGTAAAAAATCAGTCATCGCTTGGTCTCATCTCATGCTGAGAGCAGAGCATTAGACATGTTTTGTCGCTATTGTTGAGATCAACTGTTTGTTTTGACGCTGCTACAGAGGCAGTGCCGAGCCGTAAATGTGATTTGATTTCCAGATAGGCGCCGCAGCATTAGCACTGGCGATGCGTTCACGATGCGGAACTCTATAAAGGCGTAATTGTTCCCTGCATCATAAATTTACTACTCCGCTTTAGTGTGGTACGGGATGGCGGTGGCGAGCAGACGCCAAATAGATGCCGCCGAGCTGACGATGCGGCGCGGGTGAATATTTATAACAGCGATCGCCATTACCACTGGCTAAGGAGGCTGCGATCAACTCCTGAGAAAGAGCACAGTTGAACCAATGCTTCCCTCTCGCATTCATGTAAACGTAGTTTATGGTTACAACGCCAAAACATTTGCTGCGTCAATCCGCGTACCGTGAAGCACGTATCGACAGGACGCGGTAACCAGACAACAGACGACGCGGCGTGGATGAACACATCTCGAGGGGAACTTGGCGTTCCTGTTGGCAAAACAGTCCTACAGCTTTCACAGTGTTGCAAAGAACTACTGAAATGGAGTTCTATTTGACTGCTCCTTCATTCCTGTCGGACAAAAGAATAGAAAATCTGAAAAGGCATGAAATTAAATCAGTCCCCTCTTTCATTGAGGTATGGCATGCGCATGTATTAAGAATATATCTTACTTGGGGCCTATGCTTGACTTGGTCTAAATAACGCCTATAGGCGTGAACGTGCCCAAGACACTCATTGCATTTCCTTCGTCACGTTCAAGACAGGTGTCATTTAGATCAAGTCAAGCATGGGCGTGAAGCCGAAATGCATTTTTGGATAGGCGTGCTATTTCCCCAATTTACCTCTCTCACTCTTTCTTCCATTATGATTGCTGTGAAGCTTTAGAGACTACCTCCAATCTTTTTTTGTTCCATGCTGTGAAACGCTGTACCAGAAAGCGAGTGTCCCTTGGTCTTTGGTGCACATCTGGCGCGAAAACAGTTACTAAGCTTAAAATTCGGCAGGCGCTTAAAACTGCTTACGTGTGGGAATGCGAAAGCTTTATGCCGCGTGTACACCTTGCGACGTCAACGCTCATTTTATACCCTCATGACGTGGCGCCACCTCCTCCGCACCGTCACCTGCAACGCCCAATGACGCACGCACTAGTCATCCGGATGGCTGCGACCTGGCGTGTGAAATGAGACTAGGCACACCTTTGCTAAGCCAGAACCGTGGAACTGCTGTGGCTTTAGGGCAGCATGTTCGTCTCGTGAGCTCGATTCCCACCCAGACCGAAATGTCCCAAGTTTTCTTTTCAAAGTCACTAATTTACTTTGTTTACAGGAACCTTCCTGAGAAATGTGACGTCAGCATTACCTTTTTTTGACGTGTTCTTACGCTTTGTGCCGACGGCCATCTCTAGTCACGGCGCATTTTCGCCAATATCGCCGCCAACATAGCAAGCCTAAGGCTTTCGCCTTGATAGCCTCTTCACGTGGCTGACATGCATGACTACAGCGTGCCCTTCCCTACGCGCGTGGCTTTATTTATTTCTCACGCAACCGGGTTACTTTTAATAGGCCCTGTACTGAAATTCATCTGGAGTCATTGTATGCGCTCAGATCTGCAGAGCACTTAAGGAAAAGTCAGCTTCACGAATTCACACGTTGCCTTAAGGACCACAAAAGACAAAAGTAGTACATAAACCGGCTGATTTTACACACTTCGCTGCCACCGCGTTCCTCATATAAGCGGCGCTTCATGAATTTGTCCCCAATGTGCCGCATGCCACAGCACAGGGAGCATTGGTAACGTATAAACAACGAGTGCACTCACTACCATGTAGCACCGGGTCTCGCTCTTGCTCATTTATTGTTTCACTTTGCAGTTGGCCCTGATTCGGACTTCAATTTGTTCTAGTCACCCAAAGTCGACCTTGGTTGACTATGCTATTGTTGCCTGAAACGTCCAGCAGCCGCGTGCGAAACTTCAGTGCCAATATCGATTGTATATATGTAAATGTAATGCCGACACACACAGTTATCTGCATTCCGTCGTCACGCAGTGCAGCTTCGGTACAGAAGGTGTAGGCTCCACGCAGCTACAGCAGCTGAACGTCTCAAACTTCTCATACACTCGACCGCAGGATTGATCGGCTTACACCGCAGGCACCTCATATAACACAGGATGTTCAGTATTGGTCGTTATTGAATGTCCAATAACCTTAAATTATGATCTACCCAGTTCTATAAACGACAACCTGACGTGATTCACTCTATCCAAGGGAGCATGACACGGCTGCCCGACGTTGACAGATCAACTGTTTCATGCGTCAGATTAGGGCGATAAAACTAACGATCTAATGACGACTAAAAACCTACGCATCTTAAGCCCTCTCGATTTCACGGAAATTGTGGCGTTCTTTGAATCGGTCTGGCGTAAACGCAGCTCTTCGCAATTTCCAAGCTCCTTGTGTAAAGAAAAATTTCTCTAAATGCTTTAATAAAAGCTGCTCTAAAGAAACATCTACATTTCACTTCAATATTAGAGCAGGAGAAATGCTTAGCAACGCGAAAGTTGTGAATAGCTCACCCGCGCTGACTCAACGAGTTCGGGCATCCCTAAACGCCCCACGTGCAACTCTCTCAATCGGGTTCGTTTATTTACGTCGACTCGGGCCGAGCTAGAATAAAAGCGGCAGTGCGAGCAAGGCTTGCCAATGTTGTGTCTTTAATTTCCCTGACCACCACCGGTGCCAAGGACGCCGCTAATCCACGCGGGCGTCAGCGGCCCGCCGTCAACGTTTGCTTTTGATAAACAACTAAAGAAAAAAGAACTGCAATGACGCATGCGGCTTGCCGTCAACGCCTGCGAAACAAAAAATCGAGCGACAGTACAGCATGCTTTGAGGTTAGAAAGACTGGTGCAACCCTTCACAGTCAGTGCCCTGCACTTGCGTCACGACAAAGCTTGACGGGCTCCATTTGCGTGCTTCCGGTCTTTGAATGGGCTGTTTACTTTGGCACATAAACGCACCTGCAATCCATTGAAGACAGCATCAACATCAAAGGCGTGGAAGGCTATATGGCTTCGCTGCTTTGGTCTCACGCTAGATTGTATGAATTGACTATCACTTTAATTTTGCGTCCTTTCTCTCGAATATTTGTAGTAGCCTATTTTCCCTCAGCTTCGTTTGCTCATTCGCAGTTCTCTGTTCCATTTGTAGCAGCAATACATGTGTATAAACGTCACAATGAAGAAAGAGCAGGAGAGAGCGAAAAATTTTGATGGCTTAACTTATGGCTTTTATGGCTTATGATGGCTTAACTTGCAGGAGTTGTTGCTTCTTCACTGGAATCTATGCGCCGTTTTGGCTACACGACAGCTTTTCAATCAACACGAATTGGTTCGAGAGCCGGGAACTGGACAGCATAGAAGTTGCAGGCATGCCACCGATACAGGACGGCTTTGACACATTCGTAAATGCAGTGGATAAGTTTGCTAAATTATAAGCTCGGACGTCTATCATAGTTAATCCTAAACCTTTTCTTTCATCTCTTTGTCCAAGCCTTCAATAATTTTCTTTCTTCTGGTGCAGAAAAGAGGCATACATTTGGCACTTGCCTAACACGTTGCGAACACGTAATACTATATATCTGCAAGCGCAACCTTTTTTCAGTCCAAAGGACGGTGCTAATCACTACTAAGTGCACCTTAGAATTCGCGCCATCAAGTACGACATGCACTTGGACTGTGCGAAGTCTCCCTGTGCATTTCGCATTACAAGTATTGTACGTGACTTTCAAAGAAAGAAAGTTTTAAGGGGAAACTGCAGCGCCGTATACCTGCCTCTCGCTTGGAGGACACCTCAACAACACTACGCAGGGGAGAGGGCAGGGGAATAAAAGAAGAGAAGGAAGTAGTAAGAGAAAAGAGGCCTGCCCAGACGAGCAGGTCAAGCGCGTTTACGTTTTCAGCGAGGCACTGGTCTCAACATATATACTCTGGTTCTGTGCTTGATCCTCAAGCACAGAAAGACATAAGGACTTGTGCAAGACGGTGATGGTCAATGGAGTTAATATATTCGTATAACACAGTCATCTATACATGAAGTCTGATTTTAGTTGAGGTGCTGGAGGTAAATCATTAATATACACTAGAAATAATTAAGGTCCTAATACGTTTCCTTGAGGAAAGTCTGACGTTACGTCACAGGAGTTGATTCCACTGAGTTAAGAGAAACAAATTATGAGCAACAATGAAGAAAACTGGCTATCCAAGAAACAAGACAGGGATTATTGAATATGGCGTTTAGTTTTACCAGTCGTTTAGAATGAATAGCAGAGTCAAAAGCGTTAGATAATGCTGATCAGGTGTTAGAACGTGGTTATAGTCAAGGAATTTGATTATATGTTTGTGAATAATGAGCTCTAAGATCTTGTACGACTGGGGTGTGAGAGATATCGGCCTGTAGTTAGAGAGAAGTTGTTTATCACCTGATTTATACAAAGGCAGGACTTTGGCTGTTTTCCATTTATTTGGTGCTTCACGGAAGTCTAGGAATTTCTAGAAGATAATAGTAAGGCACTGAGCTGTCTATAGGGAGTATCTTGCAAGGAAAGAATTCGGGATACAATCTGAACTTGTACACTGTTTAATGTCGAGATTAAATATTAGGTTTAAGACACCATCAAAACCTATTCCGATATCGCCCAGTTTATTAGTCTGTGCATCATAAGTAAACTTTGGAACTGCATGGTTATCGAGAGTGAAAACAGATAGTAAATACGAGTTAAAAGCATTCGAAACCACGATGGGGTCGGTAGTAGTAGCGTCGTTAATCTTGACAGATGTACTGCACGTTGCACTAGGTAAACTTGGCGCCCAGAGCCTGCGAGGATTTGATTTAAGTAGTATAGGGAGTCGCACTGAAAAATAAAAAAATATTTAGCATTTTTAGTACTAGTACGAAGTTCCCCCCTGGTTTTTCAAAAGATGCTCGAAGCGCAGGATTGGAAGGTTTGATTTGCGTGCTCTACTGACATGGCGTGGCAGGATCAAGATATCCCGGTTAATCCAAGGAAGTTTATTATTTATCTCTTTTGTTTTTAAGGGAACGTAATTATTGATGCAAGATTTCACTAACAATAGAAAACAATCAACAAGACTGTCAACATGGCATTCAGTTCTGAGTGACAAAAAACGGCCAAAGTTGTCTACCAGAGTATCAGTGATAGACGTATCATCAGCCTTGTTGAAATCATGAGATGTGGACTAGCTAAAGCGTTCGTGTGGGATATGAGAGGTAATATGTACAAGAACTGCGTTATGGTCCGAGATTCCTCCCAATATTATCATAAAGCCTAAATGAGCAAGGCTGTCACTGATAAACACTAAGTCAAATATGGAGTTCTGCCACGTATTCTTATCGAGCAACAAAAAAAAACGCAATTAGGTCTCTACAAATAGAGGCACTAGTGGCGGAGTATGTGAGGCACGGCCATTGAATGGCGGGAACGTTAATTTCGCCAATAACCATTAAGTTAGAAGTGCCGAGGCTGTGGCCATGTATAAAATGCGAAATATTACCGAACAAGTCGCTGGGGCTATCAGGGTGTCGATAAAGACCACAAATTGTTAAATTCTGCCTGTGCAATAGTAACTTGCACCAAAGCAATTCTACATTAGGAGGACCAGGTAGAATATACCGACCTGTCATACCGGAGAGCAATGTAACAAGGAGGTGTGAATTCTGAGTCGTGAATATGTTCATAAAGCCATGTCTCTGTGATGCATATAACATGAGAACATGAAAAAACTAGCCAAAGAAACTGTGGAAATTTGTCAGTTATGCTTCTGGCATTAACATTCAAAAGTGCGAGATCTGTGGCAGAGTGATGAGAATGTCAACCTAGTGATGATGGTACATTTGGAATGCTGCGCTAGAATCGAAACCAGGAGCTATTACTAAACTATATGAGGCACCGTCCCAGTTGTAGCAAACGTTATCTATAAATAAATGATCAAACTTCGTTTTAATAACCGATCCGTTATTCCGCTGCTCAACCGAAGAATCCCATAGCTTTTTTACGTAATCTTCGGAAAGATTCATGCCGGAATTTTTCAGCTGATAAGCGTTTTTCAGCGTCACTGGCTTATCGCTGACAACCGATCAATTTTAGAATGATAGAGCGAGAACGTCCAGGGTGAATTCTGCCTAACCTCTGAAAGCCTTCAAAGTGCGGACAGTCGAGGGAAAGTCTATTGAACACGTTCGCAACCTTAGAGTGCAGTGTGTCACGATTTTCATCGGTATATTCTGGTATACCATGAGGGATTATGTTATTCCTTCTTGAACTGTTTTCAAGATCATCATATTTGCGGTTGGTTCGGCAACAGTGCCCTTTAGGCAAACCGCCTCAGAACGAAGCTGATCAGATTCTTGATTTCACAGTGCCTTGGAACACGAGTTTTCGAGAACAGCCACATACAATTCCAAAGCATTCAAACGTGTATTCATGGCACTTTTGATTTCAGATATGCCTTGTGACATATTTTTCTGACAAGCAACTAAATCAGGAATAATCTTCACAAGAGAAGGATTATCACAAATAGGCGTTATATAAGAGAGATAGAGTGAGAGAGAGCGTACGAAACATACGATGGTCAAAGCTTTTCTTATTTTTAATTTTTGTTCAGTACTGTGAGCCTTCGAAAGAAATTTGCTTTCTCTCGCAATAACACAGGGCAAGAGCAACGTCCAAAATGTTTGCACATCGCCTTCATCAGCGTTCCTCACTTGCGCTGACAATTGTTACTCTTCATTCTACTTTCAAGAACGCGCGCCCCATCACTTTCCACCGAGATTATTTTCCACACAAGGCTACATACGTACAATCCTCCTCCTGTAAACAGCTGGCATAAGCGTTTTACTCGTCTATAAAGCAAGGCTGATTATTCAGTGGCTTTCATACGCTACGCCAGAGTCATAGGTATACGAAGCTCTCGTACACACACGCACACGCTCAAGAACTGTAGGTGTACGTGTCAAAGCTATCAGTCATGGGAGGACCGACACGTCGTCCGTTAGGCTTGCGATGCATCGTGAAGTGCCTGCCCCACTTGTCTCATCATGACGATTGAAGAACGCGTGCTGGTGTGAGAAATGAGGTAGGCCAGCAGAAGGAAAACAGGGAAAACACGAAGCTGTGTGTAACTACCACGCGTGCTATATCAGTGGCCCAATTATGGCGACAAACCCCACCACCGCTGCTCTACTGCTCAACGACTAGTTCGCTTTGAATATACACCTTTGTCCTACGACTGCGAGTAAAATTCGCGGTGCATCAAATTTATAGACAATAACTACAGCTTTGATGCCGAATGCGCTAAGTCGTGCGAACGCGGGAGCGGTGCAGCAATCCAGGAAGCGCGAGCTGTGCATCTATGAAGGGCGTGCGTGAAACATCACCCCAAGATAGATCAGGGTTCACTGACCCGAGAAGTGCACGCGGCTTCTATAGTAGTTTATATCAGCACTAAAAGAAGCGCGAAGACGGTTTCCATTCAGGGACAGAGTAGCGCTTCAGCGTGAGCGTAATGCGACCTGACACAACGAAAGAGAAAAGCAGCACAAAGAAGTGGGCGTCGCTGCCTCCATCAGGCAGCGACGCCCACGTCACTGGCGGCCAACAGCGCTTGGTTGCGTGTAGTAGCCCTGCTTTCGATAACCTTTTATTACGTATATAAAGCTGGCTGCCGCAACTATGCGGCAAAATTAGGCGCGTGGTTGCTGCCACCCACGCAGTGCCTTCATCCTTCGGTAGATGGCCCGTGAAAGACCAGCATCCAGTGAAATAAGCGAGCCTTGCAAGAGCAATCTTGTCTGGCTTTTGCGCTCACTGCCTTTAGCCCCTTGGTATATGTACCTGCTTTATTGTGCGCATGCGCCTAACAGCAAGCTTTTTTCTTCTGTTTCTTTCTTTTATTATTTTTATAGCGAACTACAAATCGCACGCCAAGAAAAAAAAAGCAGCTAAACTCTTGCGACAGTTTTATTTTTCACCTAAATTTTCGAGCGATACGTATGGCAGTTGACAGGCTGCGTGGGTCGCACAAATCTCATCACCGTCATGGCCCGAAAAGTCAGGCTGTCGCTTTCTATCCCGCGTACAAAATATCGCCCACAGCAGTTTTTTTACCGTTTCCTTTTTCTTTCTTTTCTTTTTCCACTAGTGGACGCTTACGCTGCGCCGTGCTTCCGCCTTGTCCACTTCCTGGATTTTGCTCCCCTTGCAGCGGCAAATTCTGGCACGGTAGCGTGGAGCTGGGCACGAAATGCGAACTGAGGTCAATGCCACGAGCTGAGAAGCGTGGTATCATGCGACGCTATGGCAAGTCCGCGTGGGACAATGTGTCGCGGTCTCGCCAATATTCCAGCCACGAATTTCAATAATAATCAGGCGTGACAGACAGGTTCGCATTATGGTGCTGCCAACTACATTCATAAGCTTTTCTTTCTTTCTTTTTTTTATCACTACATAGGCTTCCTGAACAATCTCTAGCCAGTTCCTGCCAACTTATTTTTTGTCACTCGGTACAATATTTGCTGCGATCTTGCCAGTTGTGGTTGTCTCTCACCAAAGCACGAAGACGAGAGAGGATTCGGCTTGTGCAAGTAAGCGTGTATTGGCTCGTTATTTGTAACTGTCCTTATTTGGCTGTGCACCCACCGCGGTTGCTCAGTGGCTATGGTGCTGGGCTGCTGAGCACGAGGTAGCGGGATCGAATCCCGGCCACGGCAGCCGCATGTCGATGGAGGCGAAATGCGAAAACACCCGTGTACTTAGATTTCGGTGCACGTTAAAGAGCCCCAGGTGGTCGAAATTTCCGGAGGCCCCCACTACGGCGTACCTCATCAGAAAGTTGTTTTGGCACGTAAAATCCCATAATTTTTATTTGGCTGCGCATGTTCTGTTCCGTGGTCCATAACTCTCACTTTCTGCGTGAGTAAAAGATCCATGTGCGTCACTACGTTGTCACCACACTATTTGCTTGCGCTCAATCTCAAACTACTTCTTTGATAAGGCTGCATACACGCGCAATAGAGCTTTCTTTGTTTCTGTTACTTCGCAGCACTTCACTATTTTGGGGAAGTATTTGAATGAAGTGCTTTCGTGTACTGGCGCTGACCTCCCTAAGCACAGATGATGGTGATGATTATGATGATGATGATGATGAGAAGGAGGAGGAGGATTTACTACTACTGCTGCTATATGATATGTACTATTACTGCATAATAACTAGCTGCCACTAAATATTGCATGTGGCATATGAAGCGTGTCGACAGCGGTGTAACGACGAAAGTATGTCGACGATGATATGACGACAAAGGGATGACGAAGGTTGAATCATGGCGGCGAGGTGACGACAAAGGTATTACGACAACCGTTGCCGAAAGTGCAATTGTTACGAGAAAATTCGAACGACCACGAGGACGCGACTGCAATCGACTTTGTGACGGCAACGCTATGTCGACAACGGTATTACGACGATGAAATGATGGCGAAGATAAGATGACGATGACTCAAAGACGGCGTGATGACGGTGATATGACAACGTATTAGCAGCAACAGTGTAAGAACGGCGATGAGATAACTATGACATGACAACGAAAGGATGATCAGAATGTCTCGAAGCCAATGAAACAACAACGATGCGATGACGATGAATGACGGTATGACAATGAAGACATCTTGGTGTTGGAACTCACGTGTGTACTCACGTGCGTCGCCTGTCACTGCAGGCTTCTTTAATGTGCTCTATGTGCGGTGCCTGTGTGCATTATGTCCGGTGCGTGCTAATCGGGTCACCTTAATTTGCGCTATATCGGCCCACATTTTCCCGAGACACTACGTCACCAAAACATCACAGCTTCCGTGAGCGTGACCTTGCTTTGAGCATGCTGCCGAATAGGCAAAGAAGTGTTTCGGATTCATGAACGATACTATAACTACCTAGATGAAACGCAAGCGAGGAAATTATTTCACGAGGACACATTTGCTGCTAAATTATTGCTATTGCCTATTTTCAGCTGATACAGTCCCAGGTAACTCTTCAGGTGCAGCATGTGCATTTGTACAAGCCAAAATTATACTTCAAAATCCGAAGCCTTAAATAAAAAAAATGTGGTTTGAAGCTTTCAGCATACAATTCAACGCCCTTCTGATTAGACATGTTATTCAATATGCAATTATATACGCTAACTATGTTACAGAAGACAGTCGGAAGATAGAGGCAATATTTCGAAAAGATTACTACAATATTTGGCATGTCTTAATAATATCAGGCTTGGTCCTCGTACAACTTTGGCCCTAAAGTTACAGCATGAACGCGTTTTAACTCCATTATTTTACGCTTCTTCGAAATAGGTCTTATCACTCGTGTGGAGGAGGAGGAGGAAAGAACTTTATTGGGTCCTGAGGAACCCCTTCCCACCCACTCTTGGTTTAGTGGTCGGCAAGGGTCGCGGGCCGCACCCACGTTGGGACGGGAAGCCCGTGAGCCTCCGCCCTTTCGTGAGCCCTCTGGACGGCCCGAAGCTGGGTCTGGTGGTCGTCGCTTCGCAGGGCGTCCATCCAGTCTTCTTCTTTGCTGAACACGGTGCCGCTTAACGCGGAGCATTGCCAAAGCATGTGCGATAGCGAGCAGTACGATTCGCCGCAATCCGGACATTGCGGCTCTACGTCCGGTGAATAAAGGCTCATTCTGCCTCTCGAGGGGAACGACCTTGTTTGCAGCATTCTGAATATAGATGACTGTGGCCTAGTAAGTTTAGCGTGGGGGAGCGGGAAGGTCCTCCTCGACAGCTGATAATGTGTTGTTAGTTCGTTGAAGGTGAGCAGCGGGTCTCGGTGCTCCCCTCCCTCCCCGCCACTTCGCTCGCCACGATCGCCGCGGTGCGTGAGTCCTCGCGCGCGTCCGTGTGCCAGCTCGTTGGCGTTGGGAAAGTCGGGGTGCACGTCGGCCCCCATGTGGGCTGGAAACCATTTGAGGATGTGATGACCCGCGGCTCCCTCACTGCCGAGGACGGCCGCTGCTTTCCGCGATATCGAGCCCGAGGCGAATGCTCTGGCCGCCGATCGCGAATCTGTGTATACGTATGGACGTTCGGGGTCCCTCATTGCCATGGAGTCACAATTTTATCTTATTTCATTACGCAGAACACTATATAAAAACGGTATAGTAAAATATTTACACATAATACGTTTGCAGTGATCTTTCGTGACGTACAAAGCGACTTTTGGGGTTCAACTCCATCCATCACTCGCGCACACAGTGCAAATGACTCGCGCCAGACAAACCACTGGAGTGAGGATGTGCTTGCATTTCAATTAAACGGGCAACGCTCTGTGGAATCCCGACACACTGACCATGCCTAGTGTTTGTGTCCCTCTGTTTCTTTCATCGTAGCCGCCAGTAATTGTTCCTGCTAAGGTTTTTTCGTCCGTAGTGATCGGCTGCCATTCTTAAAGGCGTCGTTTTCTTAATCCTACTTGCCTCGTTATTGCGGTCGTTTAACTCCGGTCGACTGTGCCTTCTATGTCGGCCAATAGGCAGAATCTGCGGTGTCCTTTCAATTACCCTCCGTCCATCCGGCTGTCTTCAATGCCCAGGTCAAGTGCTAAGCATCTCGGCGTTTACCTGACAGTTTTCCTTCGCACTTATCCCCTAATTCTTTCATTTATTTGCATGGCAATAAAAGAGCAACGCGCCATTAAGGTCACTTTTATCTTTCCGATGCCGCCAAAAGCTCATCGAAACCTTCTGCAGCGCAAAAGGATCCGGCTACCAAGGTTGATATCGAGCATGTGCGCCTCATTACTTGGCTAGCCCGCTGTGTGTGGACACTTAACGTTGTTTTTGTCCTCTATCCTTGTCTTCTGTTTTCTTTTCAGGCAGTCGAGAATGCACCTACATGCGTGGAAATTATCTGTAACCGAGCTCGTTTGGAACGCTTTATCTTGCACTTGCTGCATATTCCCATCTATTTCGTTCTGTTATTTCATGAATACAACTTCGTGCCTCAGATGGGCGGCTAAGGTTGTTGCCCTACTTAGATGACTCGGTGACGGCTACGTATTGTTTTGATAAATTATAAAGCCTATTGAACAAGCTGTGTCATCCCACGCAAACTTTCCAGCCGTCCTTATTGAAGGTAACCGCAGACAGCGAGACAGCAAGAATATTTATTACTGAATCCCTGCCGAAGAAATTTTGTTCCGATAAGGACACTCAAGGACTCTGTGCAAAAATTTGTTGGCTTTCCTGTACGTAAGTAGAGGTAAGGCAACAACGCCTGCTGTTCCACGCGTAAGAACAACCGGCGTGCTTTATGTAAGATGAACGTCGAACTAACTTGTTTACTGTGTGTCTGTGGGCGTATGCTTCTCCGTTCCATTCTATTACATTACATGAGATTGTGAATCACACCCGTTTCATCACACATTACATTACACTACATTACATTACATTGCATTGCGCATTACATGGAATTGCGAATCACACCCGTTCGCTAAAACATGCCACACAATGGAGCAATGGAGCTAACCAACTCATACCTGGCGGTACAACCGTCTTTCATAAACCTGGTCAAGCGGGTGGCCGAGGCCAGTGGGGCCCTGGGCTGAAGAGGCTCCGACGATTCCACGAAATTTTTTTCAGCAATAAAGTAATCTATCTATCTATCTATCTATCTATCTATCTATCTATCTATCTATCTATCTATCTATCTATCTATCTATCTATCTATCTATCTATCTATCTATCTATCTATGTATCATCCTATCTATCTATCTATCTATCTATCTATCTATCTATCTATCTATCTATCTATCTATCTATCTATCTATCTATCTATCTATCTATCTATCTATCTATCTATCTATCTATCTATCTATCTATCTATCTATCTATCTATCTATCTATCTATTCTAGACACAAGTTTGATTACGGTCGCTTTCTAGCTGGTAGTAATTTCCAGATTGTAGAAAAACTTCCTCTTCCAGGAATCTGGGGTGCCAGGAAATTCCAGAAGAGCGTAATCAGAATAATGCGGAGTTCCAACCACATGAAGCAAGCGCAAAATGAAGCCATATAAAGTAGAGGGGAAACTATTTCTCACGTTATATTGAAATTTAGAATTAATTGGAAAAATAGAATCTAAAAAGACAACATGCCACAAATGGGAGCCTAATGCACGCCCACCACATTACGCTTGCGGTGCTTTACCATTAAGCTACGGGGCGGCCATCCTCCCGTCAACTCTTTTGGATGTTTGTGCACTTGTGCAAGACTAGCCTTGAGAGTATTAACCAGCGCTACTCACAGCTTTGGGGCAGATGTAAAACATGCCTTTCTAATCACCGGCGTCATGTAGTCTGTGAACTTAGGAGCACGCAACTGGCCAATAAATTGTCGTACGCTAAATCATGTACAGCATCATGGCTTCCAGAGTCTAGGTCCTCGCTATGCAATGAGCTAGAGGAATACAGAGAACCAAGAAGTGCGTCGAGTTCTTCTTGTTAACGCTTAACAAGGCTAGTAGTCTAACCTCTCTCTATATAACATGTTTCAGCGAAGGCGTTAAGCAAATAAAGATTACGTTTGGAAAATATTATGTGCACCATTTGAAACACGACAATTGTGGGAAAACACTGACGATTTCCTTATTAACGAAGATTTACGCATTTGGCGTTTCAATAAGTAAGGTAGATATTGCTATAGCCAGAGTAGCGCCAATCAAAGCTCAGGACATGCTCACACCATGATGTTACGATTGCCACCAGCTTCATGCGATATATATCTTTGTACCACACAGAATGTTATTATGCAGTGCGAAAAAAAAAAAACAAGAGGTGAGAGGAAGGGGGAGGTACTCTCGGAAATTAGTAATGTGCCCTCGCATACGCATCGAGCGCACAAGAAAAGGCACGTGCTGGCAGACCAGATATCTCGAGGCCACTGCTAGTATATGCAGCGGACCTACTACTGCCAGTCTGCGGATACTTACTAAGCAGCGATGCTTCGAGTTCTCAGTGACACTAATCACGCGATTACAACTCATTGCCAGATGTATTACTTAAATCCTTAATAAGTTAATTCTTGGCAGGGACAATCTGAGAATTCGATTTAAGTTCTCTTACTTCTCGAACTTGGAGTGGTTTTTATGATGAGACAGCAGTACAAAAACACGGACAACAGAAGGTATCGTGCTAGCTAGCTCACGCCCATATATTACGTTCGGGGGGCACTCGATCCGCCTGCATTATCACCACGACCTGCCGGGTTCTCTGCCGTAGATGATAAGAAGGAAATGCAATTTGTCCAAAGTAATGCTTACGTCATGCCAGCGTCTTTTAAAGGAATAAGTGATTGGCGCACAACTTTCATTGTACGCCAGAACATACGCAGAGCTTGCCGAAGAAATGGCCGCTTTGTCCCTACGTAACTGTTCCTTAGTGTTATTTGCCTTTTCGGGCATGCAAGTGTACGTCTTCTTGGCATTTACATTAATCCGGTGCGTAATACTGCCACTGATTTCCCCCTGTCCCAGTGCTCCACTCACCAGCATTTTGGCGCAAGGACGGGCCTCGGCTTTCTTCTCGTTTCTTTTAATTTCTTCCTTTCTTTCTTTTCTTCTTTTTTTTTACACACCCAGTGCTTCGATAGGAAATCACTTAAGCGAGAACCCGCCACTGCAACGCGAAACCGGAAGACAGCTGCAGAGGGCTGCTATCATTTGTCAGTACCGCCACGTGTTTCGCCTTGCGAAACAGGAACCCGAGAACTTGGGTACAGGGATCTGTCAGCAATTGCTAGTACAAGAGTAGGATGAGCACTATAAAAGAGAAATGGGACAGTATGGCCTAACCACCAAAACCCTCTGCATGCAGCCGGTACACGTGGTCCCTGCGGTCCCGCAGAGAGACTGCAGCCGCGGGAGTGTTCTTAATGCATCTGGCGAGCAGAGGCGCATTGTGTGCCCGGCTCAGCTTTCGTCCTGCGGTTAACACCTTCTTCGCAGCTGGACTCCTATCTTCACTTATTCCACCAGTCATCTGCCCTTCCAGATATATAATTGTTTACCGCTTTGTTAAAGCCTAAACTGTACTTAAATTTAGCTGCGCGTTAAAGTACCCCAGGCGGTCCAAATTTTGGGAGTCCCCCAATACGGCGTGCCCCATAATTACATCGTGGTTTTGGCACCTAAAACCCAATAATTTAAGCTTTTGTGAACGCTTAAACGCGGTATAGTTGAATGCTCGCACAAGTCGGGCAGCAAAAGCGTAATCATTAGGCATTTGTTTGGAATTCGAAGGAGATAACCGTTTTATCGCAACTAGTTCCTAACGGGTGCTTGATGGCAATGTTTCCATGCCGACAGGTGTTCGATAGCGCGTGGTCTGCTCTGAATCATCCCAAGCATAAAAAAGGGTAGGTGACCCTAATCTTTGGCTTAGGTGACTCCTAGTCACACTCCCACTTCGGCGTTGGTGGTCTTTAGGTTAACTCTAGGCGAACGCAACGCACGAGCTGAATTCAGAGGCAACTGCTTCCCAATAATTAGCCGGTTAAATATCATGTTACTTTCTTTTGTTTGACGTCATTAGTGAAGTCATAGCTTCCGCTTTCTAATTCCTCGTTTCCAGTAATTTCACCAATGTCGTGTTCATGTGCGGGTCTCTAAGGTCTGCGATTATGTAACTTTTTTGTGGTAATCGGTAATTTCTAATTAATCCTTATTATTCCAGACACTTCAGTAACTCAACTTGTAAATAAACTTATGCTCCGATATATTATGCATAATGAAACTCATGACTATTGCGCTGTAGTTTTTTTATGATTTTATGATTTATTTCGAATTTCATGTGCGGTCGCCTCAGTGGTTTCTAATTATTACTAATTATTCCACGCACTTCAGTAACTCAACTTGCAACTAAACTTATGCTCCGATATTATAGCTATAACTAAACTCGTTAATTTTGTACTGTACTATTTTTTTCAATATTCTTCGGATTTATTTTGAATTTCCTCCCGGGTCGTCTCAGGAGGTGAACCAGAAGTGCTGTGCAAGAAACAAGAGTGTCACTCGATGCTCAGGCCACTAAAAATATCATATTCACGAACCGCGAACTTCCAGGGAACGTCTGCGGATAACTTTCTGCAGCTTGTGCCAGACGCTTTTTTTTTTTTTTATTGATATGATATAAGGAGATGTTGGCGCACAATTTAAGGTGCCGGCTACTCCTCATCTCTTGAGTTGCTCCGTCATACATCGTCACACAGCATCGATTTCCAGTGGATACCAGGGCATTGCGACATTCCGTGCCAGGCGCTTCCTGAAACAACTACATTTAATGGTAAAGCATGAGATGCGCTGTATCCAGCGGGCTGTGGGAAATAAAGTGCCATGAGAAAAGAAGGAGGCAGTTGATAGGCACACTGTTTAAAAAAAAGAAGAAAAGAAAGAGATAGGGCACCATTTTTATTAAACCAGGACGGCGGTATCTTTGCAGCTCTTTCCCGACTCTCGTAACCCAAAATCCTGGTTCAATCTTACTTATTTGCATGTGGCTCGTGCTCGTCACTTTGTCACGTGTGATGCTAAGATGAATATAGAGCTTACGTACTTTCTTTCAACTAACAAGCAAACTTTAATAACATAAATTTTCAATTTGAAAAAAATAGAGATACTTGAAGTGACATTTAAATGACAATCATTAGACGCGGGATAAAATACAAAGAAAAGGGCTGCATAGCTAAATAACTTTTGACTCTATCTTCTCCGTGATGTACGCAGCTTCATTTCTGTGGCAATGCAAAGCATCTTGCGGAGTTCGAAATACGTGCACAGACCTGAGCACTCTCGCGCTCATTCTGTATAAATAGCTTAGTTTCATTTAGTGTATAGGTTTATGGAACCGTATGTTCGCAGACCTTAGGCCAATACCTTATATGTTGTTACGGGTGGAAGTCAAAAGTTCAAGCCACAGTCATCAGCATCATCAGTAACTCGGCTGCAGGGGATGGTCTGTGGATGCCAAGAGAATAAGAGGAAGGCGAAGTACGAGAGAATAGAACATGGCGTCTATCAAGAAAATCAAATAAATGTACAAAACCATCTGACGTTCTCCGTTAGAGTATATATATAATTTGTTAAGATGGTCTAACTTTTCATTGTTAGAACTTATTTGATTAATACATTCATGGTGAGGTTTCTTTTTGGTCAATGTAATAACCTGCGAGAAGCTACGTTAAGCGGTCAGCTTACACCATCCAATAGGAGAACGTCAACAAACCTATGTGCTTGATGAACCGGCAGCGGGGCATCTGAGATGACTTCGATATATAAAGTTCTTTTTCGCAATTTTTTTTTTCAAATTCAGTATTTATGCAAAATAATGCCACCGGTAATGAGGCAATTGCTGCGTTCAAGGCTGCTTGCTTGTTGAAGGACTCGCGTTCGAGTATTTTACGACGAGCGTGCTATATAGACACACGCTATGAGTTTTAAGCGCCGGAAATGAGTAGGCATAACGGCGCGAACATGTGTTCATGCGCAACACAGGCTATTATTGTCACGGCGGCTTCCGGTTGCTGCTTCTGGGAGATTTGCATGGTTTAGCACTTTGGGAGCACGGTAGCCCAGTGTTGCACTTTGGAACTCATACAAACTAGAGTGCTTGTTCTTGCGGAAGTTCGGATTAACCGAAAGAAAGATTTCAGTGCGGCTAGATTCTAATCGGCTGCAGAATGTGCAGAAAAAGAATAAATTTCTTTTTTTTTCTATCCGTTCCCACAGCTATGCCCTATTCCTTGTCATATATTTACTTGAGTTTTGGTGATATGCCATCTTGTTCTTACATCCCTCCTCGTTACCGTTTTCCAATAATGTTTTTTAATGCAACCATTCTGTCTCAAAATCAGGCTGGCATTGTGCCCCTCCAGTGGTAGTCAGCGCCGGCCTGATCCTCCTCTTCTTTTTCTTTATGTTTGTTTGTATGTTATTGTTTCTGAAAGTATTACTAATATATTTTTATTAATCTAATTTGCTAAGAGATCTGTGATAAAGAAAGATGATAAGGTGCTATAAACAATTCAATAGTTCTATACTCAGTGATAAAAAATAACAAATTCAAGCTTACTGCGCACGTGGACTAGATAGGGCTAGGAAGTTGCATAATGAATCCTTACCAACGAGCTCAGCTTTCCATCGTTCTAAGGGCTCGGAAGTTGCATAATACGCGCCTTGATGCACAACGCTGCAGTTCGGTATTGTGGTTGTCACCACCCAGGGTGCACTCGACAAATGACGGTTGTGGCCTCTGCACTTTCGGTGCACGCTTTTGCGATACTTTTGCGGCAGTTCATTCGTATTCTTTATGTGTGTGCGCAGACGTGGCACACGTGGGAGTCCGGTCAAGACGACAGGAATCAGTGCACACAATAAGTACAAGTGTAATACCACCGCGAGTAATATTTTGCTGTTTTCCGTAACAGCTCACCTCAGAGGCACATATGACATACAAATGGCTCCAGGCAAGGTGCTTCACAAAACTACTGCAAACACAAAGTATAACTTGCTATCGCAAATGAAATTCGAAAAAAAATGTTTACGAAAAAAATCGCAGCACGGAAAGGCGAACAAATTTAAAGCGGGTCGCAAAAGCAAACATGAGAAAAGGAGAGGAAGCTGATGCTTCCCGGTCAGAAGGGGTCTAAAGTGCTCGCGCTGTCATTGGCACTTTACTAACTACGTCTTCGAAAGGCCGTACACTTGTGCGGCTTTTATAGCTCCTTCAGGCGCTATGCGTACAATTGTGCCCGGAAACAAAGTGCATCAAAAGCAAAGGCATTGATGAAAGCACTGATGTTTACAATCCCTCGAAAAATTATTCAGACACTTCTGAGCGGACCTGTGCTGTAAGTTTGAACAATATGTGTAACGTGTTTTATTAAAACAGGCTGGAATGTAGACGTCTGGGTGTTGCTCTCGGTATTACTGTGTCATTATGTAGCGGGTTCGCTTCTCACCAGTGTTTTTCATAATACTTTATGTACGACATATAATTCAAGTTCCTGAAATTTTCCCTCTATAATTTACTTCTCTCCACCTTGCGTGTTTCCGTAGAACTATTACGTCCAATACAATATAATCTGTTGAAACTAAATTTTCAATGAACACAATTAATTGGCGTCGGACGGGAATATCGTTGAGCCATTCCTACCAAGGGAAAAGAGCAATAGGATGAAATTTGGGATATGCAGTACTTTCTTACGAAATGAACCGGACGGCCAATTTGGAAGAAATTAAAGAAGCAACTTGTATAAACATATTTTAAGGTAAACAAGCAGAAGAAAACACGAGGTAAATGAATCCAAAAGAAACTGAAGGTTAGGCGCCTTTTCCAGAATGTTCACTTAAAATTTCCAGAAGCCTGCACACACGATGATAAATACTGTGACCAAACGACATGATAATTACCAATATAAAGCCAACGGACATACTAAAAACATAGCACAAGCTTTAGACATTATCCGTCGTGAGTGCAGATGGTCTACTATGCTGAGCTGCAGTATAAGCTTGCCAACCAATAGAAGAAGCAAATCGCCTCAGCCTTGCCATCAAAATAGGGATAATATCTCCAGCTTTCATTTCGCACCCTTGCACTTTGTTTCGAGGGCGGACTCTGAGAGTTTTACTGAGACTAAGAGTGGCACTAAAAAGAACATGGTGTTCACGTGTTGTGCGATGTACATTATGAGTATACAACAGCCACACGCTGCCCTATTTCTGTGATGCGCAGAGCCGGGACACATCCAGCAAGCTCTTCTTCCACCTTTCTTTTTCTTTCCTTTTTGGCATTACGAATGTGGTGTCTCCGCGCTCGCCGTGGGACGGCGCACCAATTGCTATCCGGTTAATTTCACTGACTTCATTTATTTTACTTTCACTCTGTCGTCATGTTGCTATGTAAAGAATCAAGCCTACACATGTTGCATCGTGGGCAGTTCCTCGGCCTTAATGTTTGTCCCCTTGTAACGGTGGTCGTACAGAAGACAAGGACGCGCAGGCGAAATTACGAGACCTTTCACGATGGCGTCCTAAATCCTCCCACGTGGCGTACTCCCGCTGAGCTTCTGAGCGCACGTGCGCTGGGCGGGGTCGCCAGAGGAGTTGCCGCTGTTGCGGTGATTAAGACGAGCGTGGCATTTGCCGAGGAGCTCGTTTTAGCCGTGGAGGGAGCTCCTTTCTTGTTGCAGAAGCTGTCTTGCATACGGCCATTAGAAACACTTGAATAATAGACCATTCTTGGGGCAGAGAGCCAGTGGGAAGGACGCGCAAACTGCCTGACTTGTGGCGACCTCACAATGGTTTCTGGTTGAAAGCGAGGTGTCCTGCGAAGCATAGTGTTTACTGCGTTCGTATAGCGCGTTCTCAGTAGCAAGCGCTTAGCACGTCTGAAACTAACTCCAAGGAAAAAATAAAAGCCCGTTGGTAGGCCTTTCATGTGGAAAGCACAAATAAAGTAGTCCTGATCTGGATTTTTTTTTATTTCTGTTCTGGTTTTGGCATTTACTTGGAGGACAGCAAAAGTCAATTGCTTTCAATATGCGCGTTCTTTATGTATATGAAAAAAAAGTTTGCACTTGTTAGACGCAGATAAGCGAGTGTTCGGAATAAGTTTTCTTCCTCTCTCCTTTCTCGTCGTCCTCTTCCTTCTTATTCCTCTTTTTGTCGTTCGTTTTTTCATCAACACTTACCTCTCGCAACCGTATGCGGCTGCTAGTGCATACTACATTGCACCGGTGACGATCTATGTTTGACTATTTCTATGACATATCGGACAAGGAAAAATAAAATTATTGCAAGGAAACTAATAACCGTAAACACATGCAGCGGCGGAGCCTTTTCTTCTGGTATATACTTCCATAACTGTTTGCTGACGCCGAAATATGTTTTGTGCCAGTACAACAAGTACCGATCGATGCTACGTAGCCATTGTTCACAGTAGCTGGACCTGTTAGAAATTGGGCCGGGAACACTTTCGTTTACTCTGTGTTTTGGAAGAATACAGCGTCTTTTCTAATGAAGAATAACGAAAGAGGAAAATAGAAGAAGAAGTTTTATTAAGACAGAAGGTGGATAGGTTTGCCAGAAGAGCGTGAAACTAGTCTGCTTTCTTTGCAGGGGTGTAAACGAAAAGGGGTAGAGAGAACTCGCGCAGACACCATGAAGCTGCACTCCAGCATGAACAGTGTCACATTTAAGCCGATGAACTTGGGCTATTTGTGATCGGTCTCTTATATTTTTTTTTCGCTGATTGGAAAGGTGGCATGGAATTGAAGCCAATATATTTCCCACAAGACTCTTGAGACGTTTTCCAAAGGCAGTTGGATAATATTGGTTCAACACTTACAGGGCCGGGTCCCCATAAAGACTAAAGCGACCTTCCAACAGTAGCGTTCATGTTCATTCCTCACTGAAATCCGCTTGACTTCTTTCGTGGAAACTTGCCAATACGCCTATGCACATAGCACCCTCTGTCAGATTTTTTGTTGTTGTTGTTTTGCTCCAAACAAATAAGAATAGGTCTTTCTTGTCCATTCTGCGGCGTTTTTGTTTCGGAAGGGCGTCACCTTTTTCAGTGTTGCGACACCTGTAGAAGTCGAATAACGGCCTCCGCCTTAATATACTTCGGACAATACGGCCACGATTTCGATTGCTTCGTCGACACAGCAAATAGATCGAACTGGTCAATAACAATACAGATGTTCTAAAGGTCAATATTATTTCTTTCCAGGGAACTTGTTTTATTTCTCTTTACCATGTATTTCGTTCCTTCTTGCATCACTAAATCATCAGTTAGAAAGTGACCTTCTTGACCTTCAGTGGCAAACATCACTTCGCAGCGACTGCACATATCTGAAAAGATGCTTTGTCAATTAATTAAAAACAAGTCAAATATGAGATTGCAAAGTTGAACGAAACAGTACACCTGTTTCTCGGTCCTTCAGTCTTCAATGTTGACCTAAAACGCTACATTATTACGAAGTGATCATGAACAGGTGATGCTTTTAGCAAGTTGACGTCTGTACGATCTCGGTTGTTGTTGAAACAGAAAATAAACACTTCTAGTATGAAACTGTGTATCACTCTCAGAGAATTTCGGCTAGTTTTGTGATGCATGAAGCACTGATTTGAAGAAGTAGAATATTCCAACGTACTCTGACATATTTTACCAATTTCCACTTACAACTGTCAGTCTGTATAAAAGCGGAGTGGTCTCGCCAGTGGCATTCGAATAGTTTAATAACGGCACATTCGGCTGGTCGTTTCAGTGCTCTCTGATATTTGCCGAAGTCCGTGGAAGAAGGCATTAAAACTTTCGTACCCGAGCAAGTAGCTCCAATGTTAATGAAAACAATTAATGTTCACCATTACAGCCTTCTTATTCTCACAATTAAAGTTAAAGCTATTGGGTATTACTTGAAAAACCACAGTATGACCATGAGGCATACCGTAGGGGAGAACAGCTGATTAATTTTGACCACGTGGGATTCTGTAACGTGCACTTACATCTAAGTAATCCAGCGTTTTTGCATTCCATCCCCATCGTAATACGACCGCCGCAGCCGGGATTGAACCTGCGACCTCGACATCATAGCGCTGCGCCATAACCATTGAGCTACCCCGTCGAGTTTTTTTATGATCACAACGAAGTCAAGTTGCTGTCTGACGTCGCCTCTGCATTGCTGCCGGAGTGCTTTGAAATGATCCTAGAATACACTGATAGAAACGAAGTGCAGTAATGGAAGGTCAGAGGTTATGGATGCATGTGATGGACACGGGTCCATCTGTCTCACGCTGTAGCTAGCCAGCGCAGAGTAACGCCTAGCCGCAATCTCATCCGCACCAAGTGTGCCCGAGGGGCATCGTATGTATTGAGAAGCTGGCATGGATGTTCCTTGAATATTTCTTCACAATGTTCAGAAGTTCCCGCGTGCTGTACTGGTGCACTGGCGCTTAAGCACCTCAGTCTGGAAACTTCCTCAACAGCCAAAACGATCTATCCCTCAGCTCAGTGATGGCATTCTAATCCAGAGCCCGAGGTTTGTAGGGCCGTCCGTGCTCAGTGCTTCCGTCACAAAAAAAAAAAAAAAAAATTGAAAAAACATGACTGGTGGATACTCATCAGGCACAACTTCATTGACGTAACCTTTAGCTTCTTTTTATTTTTCATTTTTTTGAGGTATCACTTTTTCGACGGACACGACAATCTGTTTCGTCTATACACCGTAACAACCCCTTCACTTATACGGTGGCATGAGTGTTTGCAACGGCGTCGCCGTACCTGAGGAACGAAATATTTGACAATGGGAGAAAAATGACAATAGCTGGTCTTATTTGCGCTGGCACAAAGACATCGAAATACACTGTGCGGTGTCACGTACCAACAGGAAAGTTGCAACACAAAAAATACCCGCAACAACGAGGACAGGAATAGCTCCGCTAAGCTGAGTTCAGTCGAGAACAACTCGGCTCTTTCTCACATTTCGACATGCCGGCTTGCGCGGTACAAGCAGTACTGGCAGGCATATCCAGTGAGCGGTCATGAACTCATGTTCTTTGTACGTCGCTCTAGACTCCCTGTGCAGTTTACTAAATACCGTGCGTATCGGCTGACGTGGTGAGTAGTTCTTACCGGACACGACGAGTACTCTACTCACAACATACGGTGTTGGTGCAAGGTGGACATATATGAAACATACTTCATTTCATCCATCTATGGAGGGGATTTATGGCCTGGTAAAATGATAGCGACGACCCACTCGAGGTGCTGAAAGGCCATGTCAGTCATTCAGAGGGCCCGTGCTCGTAGGTGTGGTGGCCGTGTGGGTCGTCTCTGCGCTGCAAACATTGAACAATGTTTGAGACGGCACTACGCTTCGTCAGGGAAGACCCAAAGTGTAAATAGACCGAAACAACCTTTGCAGTTCAGCTCTTGCAGTTTATTTATTTATTTATTTATTTATTTATTTATTTATTTATTTATTTATTTATTTATTTATTTATTCAAGGTCCTCATAGGCTCCGAAGTGGAGTATTGCGTTAGGGGATCACCAATAAGGTTAAACAATGAAAGCTAATGCCAAAACACTGCGATTTGTGTCTCCCATTAACATTTCTAACGTGAACGTTCCTTGTCCTTCCATGTCCATAAGGAGGGTGATAGTCTCCTCTTATCTCCCAGGAACAAGAATAATTAAAGGGGTCTTTGTATCTAGGAGCCAGATCGTCATTGCCATCCTCCGCCCTTTTTATGATCATCGCCGTCGTCGTCATTATCAGCAACAACATCCTGCATTTGTAGACTACCGAACAGAGGTTTTTCCCACGAATCTGCAACTACCCCTGCCTTGCGTACGCCGAACTCATTGTATGCTTGTATACTTTATAATTTCATCACTGTGCACTTCTAACGAAATTTAGCGCCAAAGCAAACGAGATGTGTCATGATCTTTTTTGCCTGTGAGCGATGACCACATTTATTCAACCATATTGCAACGCGTTTTATGACGTTTAAGGCAGTATATGAATTAAGATTACGCAGGCCTGTTTGAGAAGATATTTGTACCAGGCGACACAGCGATTCCCATAGAGGTTGATTCCAGCAAAAAAAAAGAAAGGTACGCTCAAACAACCGTTCATGTATGTTTCTCTCTTCTGTAACTAAGTCAAATATTTGTTGTTTTTGTGCTTCCGACCGAAAGCCACCAGTCTTCGACATTTCGGACGCATTATTTTGCGCCCTACAACAAAGGCGCTCCAAGATTCGCATCTTTCTCCATAGGTGGCGTCCAAATGCACGGCCTAGCAACTGCTTTCACCCCGCGTAACGAAAACAGATCTGGAAGGTTGCGCTTTTTGCTGCCTGCATGCTTTGGAAGCGATACAAAAGCCGGAAGCATGCATGGCCGCCATGTTTAAAAAGAAACATGACGGTCATGATGTATTTTGGGCATAGCAATCACTTGCGTTGTTTGTAACGCAAGCAAGCGAAGGTATCGAGATCTCTTTGTGTTAACGGTATGCTAACTTCGGCATGTTGGTACTATCTCGCTCAGTATGAGTTACACCGCGCTCGCGCTTTGCAGCTCAGCTTTTTGCGCACAAGACGGGGACAGCGAAGTGGCTAAGACGATAAGATATTCTGCGCTAGGCTGTCTTAGCCTCTTTGCCCTCGTCTTGTGCGCGAAAAGATGCATTCATGTCCCACCAACATGTCCAAACAGTCACCTCTGTAGCTCATACTGACCGCGACAGTAAATAGTGTTACTCAGACAAACGTCGCTGTGGCGTGGATTCTGACGCCACCCATTCCCTGTCATCGTTTTCTTTTTTTTCGCAATTCTTACGACATTGCTGTGCAAAAAGAAAATATATTTATATGTATTTCATCGACAAGCTACAATGGGAAGTTTGGCCTCTCTGTCCTACACAAGAGTGCAGTGACCTACTGCCGCGATATTGTAGTGGTGCCTTTTTCGATGCTAATGCCTTTTCGCGTTCGTGAGCGGTCACGTTCGGCGGTCCGTCCCGGGCGGAGTGTCGCTCTGAGCACCAATGATAGTCAAAAGAACAAAAATGCGATTGAAAAAAGCGTCGCTACATTATACTGGCCTAGAATAACAAGTAACGTGTTCAAGAAGCGTATACCAGAGCAGCACACTCTTGAATATACTTGTGTCGAGAGTTGCGCTCACTGAATTGATGAAACATACCAGAGGGTGTGAGTGGCATCAATCGTTTTTTTTTTTTTCTGCGTTGGTATAGCCTATAAATTAGCGGTAAACATTCGCAAGATCGTGGCTGCAAAATACCTGCTGGTCTGTCGCTCCAATACGTCAGCGCTGTTGTCATCAACCAAGCGCTACCCGCGCAATAATTGGGCGCAGACTTCTCTGAAATTTGTGAGCAATTTAGTAGATGCGGAACCTTACTTTTGAGCGTAGGAGAGCTCAGCTTCCTAAAATGACTGTTTGCTATAAAAAAATGCAATAAAAATGTTGTCTGGTGATTTCCACAGGACAGCTGTGACAAGAGCTTAATTTCGGTGGCGTGCGGCACATCCCTGAGTTGCACTTTGTCGCACTTTTCTGCAGCTGTAAGGATGATTTCGAACTCAGCAGCTCGTGCTACTTTGGGCCTGACGTGAAGAAACGAATTGTGTGAGAACATATCACATAGCATAAATCCACATGGCTGGCCGGAAACTTCAGCAAAGCGCCGCAACTGGCTTACATACTTAGCCTAGCCTAAATTTACGTGGCAGCATCTGCGTAAGACGAGCAACGGAAGAACGAAAAAATCTTCTCCTGAAATGGATTACCTGAAAACCAAACCTCTCAATGAGGGAATATATATATATATATATATATATATATATATATATATATATATATATATATATATATATGCTACAACAGCGTAAACGAAAGGCTGTCCAAGCTTCAAGAAACTATTTCGCGATCAGAATCATAATTACGCAGGACGAAAAAAACACAAAAGAAATTGGGGGCCCAGCAACAACCGATGGAACAGTGAAGACATTTTTTTTTTTCTTGTAGCTAAACTTGTTTGTTAGACTTTCAGATGCAAGGGGATCTGGACGCAGAGAAAGGTAACTGTCGTTCATACTTTGAATTTGTAAACTATATTACTAGGTAGACAAAGGGCTTTTTTACCGTCTTCATTCTTTTTTTTTTTGCTTTAAAGTATTAATATATTACTTACTTTCAGAATTCCCGTGTCGCATTCCATGTGCAGAGTAATAATACCACCCTGCAATATCACTGATGTACCTTCAACTAATTATGCAGAGACGCCAGCTAGTTTGAACGCGTGAAACAGATAAGCTCTGAGGAAAATTTGGTTAACAATGTAATTTACTGGCAGAATGTGATCGTGTACTCAAGTAAAGCAGCAGGGACATTTGCTTCACAAACACAACAAAACTTGATGTTCCTCTATGCGGGCGCTGTAAAATACCATATAGAGGCCGCGCAGTGCTATACAGAGACAGCTAGACACTCGTGCACGCTAATAAACCCCAGGGGGATGGGGGCATGGTAAGTTAAATGACCGCATTCTATTTCGGCGCGTCCAACAGCTACAGTGGCTATTTGAAACATTACGTCCCATCTATTAATCAGTAAATCAACAACTGAATCAGAGAATGCCCGCTTGGAAGCAATTCATAGTAATTATAGAAATTACGACAATTTTTCAGTATATCTTAAGTGCGGTTTCAGCATGATGATGATGATGCACTTTGCTATTTTCGCCCATGCGCAAACCACACCAAGCTGAGCGCTTAGCTGCACATCGCATCACAGTGACATCATTGACCTACAATAAGCAGCTGCTCTAGCGCCAACAAACTCTTGGAGACCACCGTGACGAATTTTTGACCCTTGAGGACGTCAAGGACGTGTTAGAGGAGAGGTAGTACACTGTGCTTGGCTTACATTCGAATAAATGTGGTAGCGTCGCCGCAAACTTGAGGGCACCAGACACGTTTTTGAAAGACGAGGCAGAAGCTACCCTCAGCTCCTCGGAGTGGTCCCGCATGTCGTGCCACATCTAGATTTCACTGGAATCGCAGGCCTGACAGCAACACTATACGCCATGTTCTCGTCCTTGCGCACTCTTCCGAGAACTACATACTCTTTTTTTTTTCCATTTTATATGGAGCGCACATGCCTCTGTTTGAGCAAGTTTTCGTTCGTGTTTGCTTCGACCGCCCAGGGTTACCTAACGCAGCCGAACACGTCAACGCAATCTTCGTGCTAGTTAGGCCTAACACTCCCCTGAGTGAGATTCTCGAACACCGCTTGGGTGCTTCCGTGCGTTTGCTATGTACCAAGCACCCACTTGAGTACGTACGTCACAACGTATTCGTGTGCTTATTTTCGTTTCCTGAGTGAAGGCTCCTTAAGTACAGGCCACTCGCAGTTGCTCAAGACGTTTCCGGATTGTGGCGTGTTCCTGCTTGCGTACTTGCCCAGCACTCGTGCTTGAGGGTAGATGTCCTTCCTCCGCCTCATTCTTTATACTTGCAAAACTAACCTACCTACGTATCTCCCCTTTTTTATTTCTGGTACATCTGACTCAAACGTTTTTATGATATCTCAACACACGTGAACTTATTTCTCTTGAGTAGAAGTTCTGGGGATGAACAAACAACCGCAGTAGCAGCCACGAGGGCGAAGCAGGGACTGAAAAGTCGTTTTTTTTTTAGAATATTTGCATATGTAATATCACATAGGCCACGAGCACGGGTATCCGTGCTCGGGGTTAAATCTTTCGCTATCGCCGCCAAACGTTCCCACTCCATCTCTAAAGCAGCAAGATCAGTGACAGGACCGAAATAGAACCCTGGAAATATCCTGGGACGTATCCTGGTACGGATTCCATCCTGGCAGGCTCGCCAGTTTGTATGACCTATGTCTTGGAATTGGAGACCGAATACTCAGGCACATCCCACGCCTGTATAAATAATATTTTTAAAGCCGAACTTTTATGCTATGCCAGGGGCAAAACTGCGGAGTCAAATGGCAAAATTTAGACACCGATTCATAACTTTCTGTCTCCAGCCACTCGTTGCCTTTCCCCTATATAAAAGGCTGTTACAGGCACCTTCATTGTAACTAAGGACCTTTAATGAAGCAGCAGATTCTGATCTATGGAATGTAGAGGTATGCTAATCTAATTTGAAGTGTAGCCATCGACAGAAAAGAACCTACGAGATAGCCATGTAAGTACGAAAAAGGAGATTTACATGTTCAATAACCTATAACACGTGCAAAATTGTGACAACGTTGCCTAAACAGCTCGTGTAGAACGTAAACATACATACGAAATTTCATCTAAATCTAATGTATTACATAAACTTGAATTAAAGTGTGAAGATATCGTGATGATATTTCTTTTATAGAGTGTATCTTGCAAGGCGAGCTTTACAAAACGAAGCCGCAAAATCTGTGCTGCACAGGTGTCGGATGAGAAAATTGCCTTCTTCAAGGACGGTGCGCACGGTGTGCAAGTAAAAAGCAGTGGTATATGAATGGCTTAACCTGAACCATAACAATACTGTAGACGCCACAACAACGACCACAGGAAAATGAATCCCTAAACATTACAGGCTCGGCTTCTACATTTCGATTCTCTCTGATTTGGGGCTTACATTTAAGTACTTGGAATTGTATTCTGTGCAAGCTCATCGCACTGTACTCACAACGTGCGATCATCTGAGAAGGGTATTAAACCCGTGGTAATAACTTCAGTAGCGGCAACAAATGACCATAACACTAAGATTATGCCTATATTCCTATATGCCCTTCTTCAGAACGACCTGCATTTAATAGATAACTGGTGTACCAAATGGTTGATGCAGCTTAACATTTCTAAATTCAAATTTATTCAAATTTCCCGCAAGCACACTAACATCACCCACGAGTACTCATTACGCACAGTCAACGTCTCGCAAGTACAAACGTTTCGCTACCTCGGTATCTTAATCGCTAGCAATCTAAACTGGTCGGAACACATCACGAAACTGATCGCCGACAGCTCTAAAACACTAGGCTTCATCAGAAGATCATTACCGTTATCACCCCTTCCGTCCGCAAACTTTTGTTCGAACAAAACTTGAATACGCTTCCGCGATTTGGTGTCCACACCAAACATATCTAATCAATGCAATAGAATCGGTCCAGAACCGTGCTGCTCGATTCATATCTTCAAAATATGCCTACAAAACTAGAATCAGTAGTATTAAGTCATCGCTCAATCTACCCACATTAGTCTATCGACGCAAGATAGCACGTCTATGCTTATTCCACGAGTTGTACTACCATTTTCAACATCTGCGCGAGTCCCTTCTACCACCAGCACGTTCGTCACGGCGCCTGTCCAATTCACTCAGTTGAAGCGCCTGTATGGATCAACTTCTGCCTTCAATAAATCATTTTTACCCACAGCGATCTAGGAATGGAATGAACTCCGAGATGAAATTGCCATTGAGCATGATCCTAAAAAATTTAAAGAGCGGTTGCTTTCACATTTTGGAAATTACCATTGAACGATTTCTCTTTTCACTCCAAGTGTTGTTGTATTTGAAGTCGCCTGTACTCCTCTTTTGTTTTGCTGCATTACTTAACCTGCGTTATTTAAATTCATTCTTGTTGTAACATCTTTGACTTGTGTATGTCTATGATGGTCCCTAAGGGTCCAATAAATGATTATGATTATTACAAGTTTTTGGTTGGGCTGCAGTTTCATACTGACGTTATACCACGTATGTTGCAATAATACAACGTAAAAGAGCGGCGAGCAATTCTAGTTGTACGTGTATACAACTATAAAATTAAGCTTTCTTTTAACGCATGCACCAATCCTACTGAAGTTTCCGCATCTATGATATTGATGGCACATGAAGGTGCCCAACTTCTTCCTCCTATAGCATCGACAATACCCTTCGCCTCCTCCTCATCTCTTCTCTTTCCTGGTTAAGTCGGCTCACTTGCTCGGCGAGTGTGTCCTCGACCTGCGGTGTGAGCCGCAATGTTGCCTGAGAGAGAGGAGTGTGTGGGCGCCCAAATAATTTTGATCATCCGGCGGTGGTGGTCTCTGTCATTTTATAATTTTGAGCGCCTCTGACGAGATGCCTCCTTTCGTGAAATTATGAAGTGCTATCTTTGAGTCGCTAATGATAATTCTGGCTTTGGTGGAGGTCACCGCTAATGCTGTGTCTGCATCCTCTGCTACTTGGGGGCTGTCCGTTTTCACGGTTCTGCTCACGAGGGGTTCTCCGTCCACGTCTAGCACTACGACGAATATACCATTGTGTCCTCTCCATTCCGCGGTATCTGCGTAGGCCACGCTCTCTACGTCCTGGTGCTCATTTGCGTCAGGATGGCGCGCCCTTCACATTCGTCTTTCGTTGTGGTCCTCCGGGTGCATGTTCTTGGGGATTGGATGAATTTTAATGTTCCTCCTCAAATTAGGCCGGCCTCCCTCATGTCATAGGTACTATTCGCAATCCTTTTCATTAGTCTTAGTGCTTGCTGTGTGGTCTTCTTTAGCGCCTTGATGGTATCGAGGTATCTGCCGTCCACATGCAACCGGAGTTCTAAGGCAATGATCTGGTCTACGATGGGTATTTGGCTCCCGTTCGCGTTGACATTAATGTTTGGTGTTCCTCCCTATGGTATAGCGGTCGTAGAATACACCAGCAGGAGTTCGGACTTTTGTGGAGAGCAACTGAGCCCCCTCTCTGTCGCATAGCGTTCAACAGCCTCGGGGGACCGCTGGAGGGTTTCCTCGACTTTGGCCTCATTGCCGCCTGTCACCCACAATGTTATGTCGTCGGTGTACAGGCTGGGGTTGAGGCCCCAAATCTTGCTGAGAATTCTCGGCCAGCCGATCATGCCTATGTTGAAGAGGAAAAAAAATACAATACCGAGCACTGCGGTGTTCCCCTACTAAGCAGTTCTACCCGGTCTGATATCGTGATTTGAGCTGTGTAGTTCGAGAGAAAATCCCGGACGTAGGTATAAGTTTTGTGGCCCCCTCCCAGGTGCAGGAGGTTCTCTCGAACCACCTTGTCAAAGGATTTGTTAAGGTCTAGCCATAAGACGGTTCTTAGTCCCACTCCCCTGCCCCGCGCGTCAAGTATTTGGTGTTTGATTTGAAACAGGACGCCTTGCGTGGAGAGTTTCAGCATAGAGTTTCATACAGTCACTACTAGCGCAAACTCTGGCGCTACTATCTACGGGAGCTGCAACCGGCGTGGTTCAGCCAGCGTGGGAGCGATAGTTAGTACATGGATTAGCCTTCTGGCTTCAAATGGCTTCGTAACTTTTGTGAACTCATCATTTTAAACAAAGAACTGTGTTATGAATAGGTAAATAAACACCACTCAAATTGTCCGACGGCAGGATTGGAGCACAAAACATCTAGTACAAGAGTTCGATATCGGAACAATTGCGCCGCGGACGCATGCATCGACAAGCGGAATAAAACAACAAACACCCTTATGAATTTCTCGCGGGCAAGCGACCCCATTGAGACACTTGACGCGTTTCGATTTGGCCACCTCGACAGGCTTTACCACTGTAATTAGTAGCGATTGTTCGTGTTCATGAGGTCTTCTGCATTTGTACAAGTGTAAATTGCTCTAAAATTTACCACGATGAATACAGATAAAGAATAATACACAAGGCCACAAGAACGGCTGAAGCCACAAGCCCGAAGATCGGACAAATCCATGTACTAAACATAATTCCCGTGGTGCCTAAGCAGTTACAGCGCCAGTGTGCCCTCTATAGTAATGTTTGTGAGCAACTCTATGGCGTTGAATCATAGGCCAGAAAATAACAATGTCTCCGTGAGTTCATTGCTTGTTTTACACTGAATGTGAAAATTCTGTGACTCAGACACGTCCTGAGAAACTGCTCAGTGACGAGGAACGGAGACGTCAGAATACGATGAGGAAACGTATAAGAAACGCAACCCTTGCGCAGGCGCAGTTACAACGCAGGAGAAAGCTTCTGCGGGCAAGATACGCTCCGAAAACGCAGAAACGAGGAAATTGGTTTTCTGCAACAACTGAGAGCAGCTACTATAAAGGACGCGTTGGACCGCAGGCGAGTGAGTCAGCCGGAAAATGATGCTAGAAAAAGCACTGCAACAATATTTCTTTCATTTACCAAAGACAAGGTTGGTGGTAAAAAAAAAGTGACAATGACCTTTCACTTCGCGATCGCGTGTTATGCGCAAGCGTGTGGACGACGCAAACGAGCACAACCAGCAGCATGGCGTCGAAGCACAAAGGGAAAGGGCGCGAACGCGGTCGCGGACGATACATTGATGTCGACGGCGCAACGCCTGCGCCGGTTTATTGTAAAACTATTCCGATCTCTTTTTATTCCAAATCGGCCATTAGCCATCCGTGATAGGTTAGAATGGTTCTGGTTCAGCCCATATGGGAGGGCGCGAGGCCTATATGGGCAGAGACCAAACAATTTTGACCTATCACGGAGGGCAAATGGCCGATTTGGAATAAAAACAGATTGGAATAATTTTGCGTTTTACCGGCTATGGTGTGCCACAGAGAAAGCGCATAATGCTACACATGCAAAGAAGAGACGCCGCGAACATGCACAACGAGCACCGTGGCGTCGAAGCACAAACAGAAAGGGCGCGAACGGAAGGCACCTACAAGCACCTTCCTCCTCTGCCGCTCGCATCCTTCGTGGCAACAAACATAATCTCACCGATTTCACAGACGGGCTCTCTACGCTTACGCGTAAAACGAGTTTACCGAGGAGACATAGCGTGCGTGATATTCTTTGGAGTTGCTTACCTCTTAAAGTTGAGTTGTTGTTCAGTTGAGTGGTTGTAGGCTACTGGTGGGATTAGTCTTGCAGTTGCTCCCGGCAATTGCTCCACCGTAGCGACACTCAAAATAACGAACTCACATAAATCAGTCAGAGACCTCACAATTACAAATAGTCACTCCTAAGGTCACCACGTGGAGGCCAAATCCGTGTCCTGCAGGTAACTTAAAAGGAGGCGAGAAACCTCCTTCCTACACAAATGGTTTCCACGCGGGAAGAGAACTGTCAGGAACTCCTGTCTTCTGGAGGGACCCGAATAACACAATCCTTTCCGCGTTATACAGAGTACAGCACATAAGGTAATGTTCTATGTCACCGCACACACTACACGTTGAACATAATGGAGACAACGCCAGGCCAGTCTTATACATCCACGCAAGGGTACGAGCAGAGCCCGCGCGAGTGGGGAGCAGTAAAGTGGCTTGGTTTCTTTTGGGGCCCTTGGTCACACATGGCTTGTGAGGTGAGCTCCACAAAGAACTGAAGTGTCACAACACCACTTCTCTGAAGAGTCTCTTGTCCTCTTGAGGCACTTTTCTCAATGGATTCCCAGACAGCGCTCTATGGGCAAGGCTGTCCGCCATCTCGTTGCATATGATACCTATGTGCGAGGGCACCCATTGGAAACGTATGGAGAAGACTTTGATATGGAGATTGTGTACCGAGCTTAGGGAGCTAAGACTTAAGGCATCAATAGGGAACCCGTGCATTAACCTTTGAAGGGCAGATTTTGAATCTGTAAGAATGACAACAGGTTGAGGCGTACAAAACCGTAACTTCTTTAGAGCTGCCTCAATGGCAACGCTTTCGGCCGTTGTGAAGGACACGAATAATACTTCAAAGAGGGAGTGTGAAAAGCAGCTCCACTAGATCCTCTGACCTTGTCCACAGAGCCATCAGTAAAAATTTGAAACTGACGTGCATATTCAGTCTCAAGATGTTCCAGTACGAGCGAACGCGTTGCCGCCAAAGGAGAACTCCGCTTAGCGCGAACGTGAGGAATTGTCAAGGAACAATCGAGGCTCGCGAAAGACCAAGGTGATATCAACCTCTTAGTTCGACATCTAGCGTCAAGACCCAGGTAACCAAGAGTATTAAGGGCCAAGTACGCTCGGGACTCAGATCTCGTTCGAATGCGTTGCAGAAGGGCTCGCCCGGCTACCAGTCTGCTGGAGGCGGCCAATTTGCATAAATAACCTTTGTGAAGCGACTAGGCTAAGAGGTCTCGATAGAGACTCATAAAGTACTTTATTGTTAGGAGCAGTCTGCGGAATGCCAGGAGCTCTCCTTAGGCCCTTTCTGCGCGAAACCTCAAGTCGTTCCAGCTGTGATAGCGAGGGGGAAATTAAAGGGAGCTGGTACATTATTCGACTCGTCACCAGTGCATCGTGCAGCCTGATCATTGAAGAAGGGTGATTTCCCCAATACTCACTTGCAACTTTACGGATCACATTGAGACACGAATATAGTGTTACAATCGAGTCCACAGCTCGTCACCACTGTAGATGGTAGTCAATAATGACGCCCAAGAAGCGCTTGTGCTACAATTCCCGAAGGCAAGATTGATGAAGGTCTATCTTCAGCCGCGCATACCGTCTTCCTCTGCCTGGAAACAGGATGAAGCCAGATTTTTCCACCAAGAGAGTCAACCCAACACCTTGAAGGTAATCTTGAACTGAAAGTAATGCCTGTCGAGCTATCAGAGCTAAATGCTTGTGTTCATATCCGCTTAACCAAAGACCAAATGTCGTCCGCATATATCGACATATGGGCATGCCTGCAATGTTTTTGCACTTCAGCGGGAAAACCAGCCATTACAGCATTAAAGAGCGTTGAGGAAAGAACACTTCCCTGAGGTAGACCTCGCGATACCGCCCTTTCGGTGCTTATAGTACTTCCTAACCGCACTTGAATTTTACGATCATTGATAAACGAGTGAATAAATCGCAGAAGAAAGACCTGTACGCCTATGGCCCGTAAACTATTTAGTATTGAGCTCTGAAGGACGCTATCATAAGCCTTTGATACGTCTAGGAAAATGGCTAGTGCTCAAATTCCGAAAGCTCTATGATGTTCAATGTGGCTTATCAAGTCCAAGACGCTATCTTCCGCGCTTAAACCTGTGCGGAATCGAGTCGTGCATGTTGGCAAAACCCTTCTATCTTTGAGCCACCATAATCACTTGCTTGCCAGCTTCTCCATGAGCTTAGCCACACACGACGTCAGTGATATAGGACGATACGAGGCCAAGTCTGTCATTTCTTTGCCGGGCTTCATTACTGAGAAAACACAAGCCACCTTCCATGAAGGAGGAACGTCGTCAGTCTGCCACACTTGATTGAGATAGCTTAGGAGCCTCCTCCGGTGTTCCAGAGGTAGGTTCTGCATCATCTGGTTGGTAATGCTGTCAGAACCTGGTGCACATCGACGCCGCAGGCTGCTGAGTGCTGTCTGTAGCTCTCGAAGTGTGAACGGGGTGTCCATAACAGACGTAGATGTTGCAGGCAGAGCGCAGGGATGAATTCCTGAACTTGCACGTACAAATGCATCTGCAAATTGCTCTGAGTTTTAAATCCGGAGTCGCAAAATGATTAGGCAACTTGACCGCCGTGGTAGCAGCCATCTTACCAGAAATCATTTTGTCTATCACATCACCAGAAACGCACGTAAGTTGCTCCCTGTATTTGTCCCAATTAACAACAAGGCTAATTTTAGAACCACGCGTATGGAAGTCAGCAGTAAACACTGAAATTGGATAGTGATCACTTCCCATGCGGTCCCATCACTCTGTCTGGCGGGACAGGATCAGAGATTCCCGCGGACGCAAACATGTAGAAGTTATCGACAGTTTGGACCTGTGCGTGGCCAACGACGGAAGTCCAACTTTCTTCCGGCCTCCTGCCTAAGCCACATCTATAGACCTAACATTGCATTCACCTGACGTCCGTGTACCTCTTAAAATACGGCAGTCTTGGTTCCAGGTTAGAGTGTAGCCTCCATAAGTAATGATTCCAAATAGTGCTACGCACTATATGACAATTCCCCGGCGGAGAGTTCTTGCTCCAAGTTTTTTTTTTCCCCTATGCCGCGAACCTCTCTTGAGAGCTTGTTTCCATTGTGAGATGTTACATTTTATTTCTATTCTCTAGGGTTGCAGTGACTCTGGTTGCTCTTTTGTAGTTGGTAAAACAAATAATTTAATACTTCATTTAAATCGAAACCGAATGCTGTGAGCACATGAAATTTCATAAATATATGCTCTCGCAGTTAACCGCTCTATTGACCGCTCTATTGAATCTGCGAGAAATGTTTGCAGCTTTAAAATACTCACCGGCTATGGCATTTCTACGCAGAGAACTGCACAGTTGGATTTTATTTGTAAACCTTTTCTGCAATTCTGGGGTTATGCCTCTAAGTGGCGAGGCCCTCTTAATCATAAAAAATTGTATACAGTATAGGCGTCGTGCAACACTCAGTCAAGCTTGCTATGAATCGTTTGCACTTTATCCTACGAACTATTAGGCACGTGCTCCGCACGTGCTTGTTTTGCCATCAAGAGGAATGCAATCAGGGGGATGTGGCTATTGCATGCCTCGGTTCCGGCAGCTTCGAACAGTAATTAGCACTATTTTGTGACAAATAGTTATTTTGCAGCTGATTGAGTGTAAATGTCTGTTCTCTCTGCTACACTGTTGCAGACTTCCAGCGAAATGAAAAAAAAAATGCAGTTCACACACAACCCCTTTTCCGGGGCCTTCTACATATCCAATGGTAGCTGTTTGGTACAACCCAAGCACACTTTTATAATGGCAGAAATTCAAAGGTAGCCATGCTAAGTACAGCCAAGTGTTGCATCTCTGCTGAGCATATATGCACTACACGTGAGCAGGCCGGGAGACTGAAAGGACGTCTCCCAGATACGACAATTTTCTTCAGCGTAGGCCGTGGCACGAAGTGTGCTCCAAAAGGGACGGCACGCGCAGTTGGAAGGCAACATTCCGCGCTTGCCGTTGTGCCATGAGTTAACGACTGAGATGTGCTGGTGGATCTCGAATCAAGTATTGATAACATTTTTAACGATGATTCGTGCAGACCCATTCCAACTTCTTTTATTTATTTACTTTCTCAGCAGTCTCCTTGAATAACAGTCGCTGAGATACTCGACCGAATGCTGAGATAGAAAAGTTACTAGAGGCCAAAGTCTCTCGATTGACCCTCTAAACCTCTAAAAGGAACTGGTAGGCTCGCTTAATACTTTCTATAATGTCATCGGAGGCCATGAACATGGCGCAAGTTATATGATAAGCACGTGGTTGTGATGCCTATCGAGGGCTGAGGAGCACCGCTTTCACTCTCCCCGCTTATCTGTCTTGAGCATCGCACGATGGAAATCGTAGCAACCACAGTAGCCTGACGCATACTGACTCACGAAACCTCGATTACTTTATCAAGATTGAGCATATTTTTTTCTTCTTTTTCGCGTTAGTTATCAAATGGAGCTCGCCGACCCTAGGTTGCTGGCAGCATCACACCTTTGACAAGCCAATTCTCAGTGCCATCTCTGCGTAGGTGAATTTCATGTAGGCCACACGCGTCGTGCTTCCAAATCAATGAAATAAATCAGATCAACTTTCTATTGTACATCAAAACTGGGACTTTATGCTTAGCAACCTAAGCAGATTATCTGCACATATAGTGTGACGTGGCGAAGCACTCAGTGTTTGCTATTGTGATCAGCCCTATCTGTGAATGTGGCGAACGAACTGACGTGTGACATGCGAGACTATCTGCAACCCATTAAGTGAACAAGTGAATGAATAAGTCAGCCAATCGACCACTATTCCCTGCGAGCAAAAGGATGCCGGTACAGAGGTAGGTCAAAATTAGGAGATCTTACGTGACAAAATCCCGATTATTATGAGGCACAGCGTCGTGGGGAATTCCAGATTAATTATGTCAATCTAGGCTTTTTAACATCCCCCCAACGCACGGTACATGGGTGTTCTTGCATTTCCTTACTATCGAAATGCAGCCGCCGTGGCCGAGATTTTATCCCGCGGTCTGGTGCTTAGTGGCGCAACGTCAAGACCAATACACAACCACGGTGGGTCACATGGGAAGGTGAAGAGAGAAACGGTAGCACTTCCAGCTCCCCTTCAAGCCACCCTTATAATGAAACCCCCAAAAATTGATGTCGTCAGATAGGCGCGTCAGATTGAATAACTTACCGTAATGAAATGAGGAACACAGGAAGAAACCGCAATATAGTGGTTGGCGAGTAGCATTATGTAAATGTCCTACCACTGCTGCTTTGTTTCCCGAATCGCAAGCGCGAAATCCAGAAAAGGTGGGCTAAGAGGAGGGCGTAAAGCTAGCGCAAATGACACAGTTTCGTAAGTCGGGGCTAGGCTGAAATTCCTGATGCGTAAAAGTAGGTGAAGGTCCGTTCAGTATTCATGCGTACTTTATATTTCCGTTGGGCCTTCGCACGGCAAAGAGGACTGAGAGTTCACAGCGTCATTAGGGTAACTGAAAGAGATAATGTCAGAGTTACTCAAAGAAAAACACGATGAGCCGCCAATGACAATTTAATTTAAAGCAAAAATCTTGTTGGTCGGCAATATCGCTGGTTTACGGGTGTGCTTGGCAACGGGAATGGGCATACTGCTATTAGGTGCATTGTTTCGTTTTAAACTCCTTGCGTAGCATTTACAAGAATGGAAAAGTTCTCTGGGAGCAGTCTGTGAATTCAAAGTAAAAGGTGTTGGCCCAATACAATACAGCACTCGGCTTGGTAGCGCTAAAGCTTTTTCCAATTTTTCATACTTTGTACTGAGATTCGTTGACATAACTGGCGAACCCAAGCTCTTCTGAATTTCATAGGAAGCCTCATAAGAAAATTGTGCTGGTTGAATCGCCAGTTTAGTGTGCTTTATGACAGTGGGTTCGCGGGTAGATAAGACAAGTTGCGTAACACAATATTTGCGCAAGACTGAAGGCTGCGTTAAAATCAATTTATCTCATCCACAGCCTTCCAGTTCTCAGTGAGAAAGCACTCCCGTTAACAAAAGGGGCAAACTGAATTTTTGCGGCAGCATAAACACACCGTATGCAGATTCCCCTCCCTTCTACTGGAATAAAATTAATATTAATCATACGCGAAGTTGTTATTTCAGCTGTAAGATGTGTTGATTTTCCTCTAACCTCACAGTAAAACGTGTAAAGAAATCGCTAGAGGAGTGCGTGTGTGCGGTCGCCTATCGTAAAACTCCGAGCAAGCGTAGCCCACAAGCTTGGAGACAGTTAAGCAAATATTGAAGGATAGGCCTTCTTCAGATGCTCATGTTATTGCAAATTCGTATTAAGGAAATCCTTCACGATCTTAGAAAAAGGGGTAATTACATTCGTGAACATACAAGTCGGACCTTTAGCGAATACTCGACTTGGGCGTGATCTTCAGTCATCCGCACGTACTAGCTACGGGGTGTATTTTCGTGGCTTCAACGATGCACACTAAATATGCAATAGACGTTAGCTTCTTGCGCGGCTTCATTCGCCAGCGACCTGCCACGGGTGCCGTTGCGTCACAACATCCTACATCATTAAAGCCTGGCTGTCAAAAACAATCAAAGCGTCCCCTGCAAGATGCGAGAGAAGTTTCCAGGGAGTACAACTAGATAGTAAAGCTGTGACTCTCGCACACTTCAACTTCGTTTCCCATCTGCCAGTGTGAGCGAGAACTCGCTCGTGTCGCATCGTCAGCAAGCCTTTGAAAGTGGTGCAGCCCAATTTTCGTCCGAAAAGCAACACGCGTTATCGCGAGCATGGGCCAGGAACGTAAGATCTTAGTCGAGAATGTGTCAATAATTATATGCCATATAAACAGGTTTAGAGCTGTAACTGCTCTTAAACATTGGCTAGTGGATTTGATCTATAGTGAAGTGGGCGGGCACTTTTTAATAATTTCAATTACGAACATTGTGAGCCTCACAACTACTCGTATTCTCTTTCTGTCTTTCTTTCTTTTCTTTCCTTTTTTATACGTTCAAGCAATGTTTCTATACTTTGTTTAAAGAAGAAGCAAACGATGAGACGGCCCGTTTTGTTAAGTGTAATAGTTGGATAAAGAATTAGAAAAGAAAAGCAGTTAGATAAAATCAGTTGCTCTGCCGAATGTCGTCAATTCCATTTCGCAGTGCACTTCAAATCAAACACAATAGCGTACCCGGGAAAAAGCTAAAAAAGAAACAGTTGGTCATGCACAGCGCAAAAGCGGGCGACAAGAGCATCAGTAATTTTGCAAGAACACTACGAGAACGTCGGACATGTGCGGAAAAGAAAGAAAGCAGCCAAATAATTCGAGAGATCTCAATATTTCAATAAATCACGTTTTCGAGATTCATTGCAAAATGCGATAAAGGTTCTATCTTCCGGAATTGTCATTACAGTAAAGCATCGATGAAAAGCAGGTTTACGAGCTTTTTATAAAACCTACGAGGAAGCCACCTCCTGCGGCACACAAAGCACTCGAAGCGGTAGTCGTAAAAAAGAAGCGTGAAACAATTACAGATCTTGCTCCTGCTACGGTCGAGAGCACCTATGCATTATGCATTAACATAAACGAACCATTTGCATGACAAGTAGGAACCGCAGGTCGAATCCTACAGAGATCAATCTATCAGTTTGCGTAGCACAACGGTCCGTTCAAATCGCTATGACTTCCGCAAACACAAACGACGTGACGATAGGCTCATGTGCTATGCCATGTAGTTCACGTGCGCTCCTCTCTACCGCGTACTTCCGGACATGTCGCCGTAGAGCAACAGGCTTTGCCGAAGACAACGGCATGTTT